>NC_080539.1:147554235-147681735 GCF_028640845.1 Ahaetulla prasina
CGCGGAGACCGTGTCAGCAGTGCGCATTTGCGCACGCACGCAGTTTAGAGGGAACAGTGCTCCTCACCTGACCTAGACTCTGCATCCTCCAAGGAACTATGCTGAGAATGCAAATCCTGTTCCATGTCCTCTGAAACCTGCATCCTAATTGGAGGCTGCTGCAAATGAAGAGGAATAATAGATAGGTTATTTCCCTGAGAAATTCCAGTAGCTATAGCCCTTGTAAAGGCCTCTGTAAGCATAGCCTGAAAATCTAATGACAATCCCGTACCCTGTCCTTCCCCTGCGTGGAGGCCTGCTGCCTTGGGAGTAAATGTTGCCTCCGGAGCTGCCCTAGAAGCCTGAAATGCTGGATGGTGCAGACTGAGGCCAGCTTGGGACAGGGAAAACCTTGAGTCCATCAAGTGAAATTGATATTGCTGACTAGTACCCATCAGAGGCCAAGTCTGGCCTTGGTCACATTCCTGTGTTAAAGGGTTAGTATCGGAGGACCTTGCAACCCTGTATGGGCTGTAGACATAGACTGTTGTGTCTTAGTTTGTGCCTGTTGTTGAACCCCTGAAAGTTGGCATTCCATGGCCTCAGGCTGTCTTTTGGCTTCTTTGTCAGCACGCGAAGCCTTTTGCTTAGACAGAGATGTAGATGGTCTACTGCTACCTGTCTGAGTTTGTAGTTCAGACTGCGGACTTTTTTTGCTCGACTGGCGCACTTTGCAGCCCTTGTCTTGCTACATAGATGGAGTAGTGTCTGGTGACAATTCAGGATTTGCGATCTTCCTGTCACTTTCAGAAAAAACTGCAGAAAACACAAAGCAGATGTAAAGGTGTCCAACCAGTCCCAATCGACGAACAATTAACAGATCAAATTTAACAGCAAGAGTGCCAAGATATGTGGCAAGTAATATGGAGAGTAAAAGTTTTTTTATCGTGAGAGCCACCGGATCCAGAGACCAGAGTTGGTTTTTTTTTGCATTTATATCTCGCCCTTCTCCGAAGACTCAATATTGCTAACTATTGTTAGCAATAGTCTTCATCCTATTTGTATATTTATATACAAAGTCAACTTATTGCCCCCAACAATCTGGGTCCTCGTTTTACCTACCTTATAAAGGATGGAAGGCTGAGTCAACCTTGGGCCTGGTGGGATTCGAGCCTGCAGTAATTGCAGGCTGCTGTGTTTTAATAACAGGCTATCTTACAGCCTGAGCCACAGAGGCCCCTAAGTAAAAACCTATTCACTTTCCTAGGAGACAGCAGTGGAGCTGTCCAGTCCTGAAATAGGTGCAAGAATCACAATCCTCCCAGTGTCTCAGTGAGCCCTGTCAGAGTTCAGTCAAATGCATGGGAGTGGCCTCCAACCCCCTCAGTGCCGGCTCACAAACAAACAAGAGTCTTGCCTGACAGGAATTTGACAAGTTGCTCTCTCTTTCTCCACAGCTCTCCTTTCACCTGAAAAATTGGTGCGCCAGCTGTCAAGCCGCCCAGTGCCGTCGCAAAGCTCCACACACATGAATTTTATCCCTCTTCAAGCAATGTTGTTTTAAATGGAGCTGAGGTGCGAAAGTTAACTCTCGCAGTGCCACAAAAAGCCGCTAATTCATCAGAGTTTGCCATGGCACCTCTGGTAGTGACTCCAGAGCCGCCAGAAAGTTTGGGAGCTGTAGGCGGTGGCGGTTATGCTGGCAGACCAGGCAACCAGCTCACCCGCTGATGGCAATTCAGTGCAATCTCGCTGTTTGGAGGTGCCCAGAAAGGGACTCCACTCCGAATGCTGCTGAAGGAAAACAATTCTTGGACAGGTTCCGCAATCCCGGAGCTCCAGGACTCACTAGAAACTGTCAGCAGCTGAAGGCAAGCTGCAGCAGCAAGCTGCCCTGTCAAACAGCAAGAATGACAACAGGAAGAAACAAATCCAGACTTCAACTCCCTGTATCCTGAAAAGAAATCTACTTGAAAATAAATAAACTATACAATAATAAAAATCACTCTGTCTAGTGGCAGAGCGATCAAAAAGCACTTCATCTAGCATGACTGAGTGACAACAAACTGGCAGGCACATGAGCAGGGAAGGAGGGGTCAGGAAAGATTTAAAGAAACAGCATTCAGTATCTAGAATAACCCATCCACGGATTATCCAAGCAGCACACTGGAAAAATGTTAAAATCTTCTAGTGTAAAAAATACAAGAGATAAAGACAAGATGGCAAAGAAGGGAGCTGGATTCTGGGAAAGGGGTGGGCATTAAATTTTAATTAGTTAACTACCTTCAGTATGAAGCTTTCACATTGGGTCCCTGAGCCATCAACTGTCAAGAGGATAGGAGCCAATCTCACCTCAGGGGAGTAAGATGATCCAGAGGGGTAGGAGCCACAGCAGAGAAGGCTCTTCAGGATTTATGACTAATTGAGCCTGGAATTACAGTTGTAAGTCACGCCAGTTGTTAAGCAACTCGCCAATTTTTTTGAGGCGGTTGTTAAGCAAACACAGTGGTCATTAAGTGAACCCATTGCTGCAATGGATTTTTTTTTTTTTTTTGCAAGAAACTAGAAGTCAGTGCTGGTTTCTGGCAAAAAAAGTAGTAAATTGTAGCAACTTTGACCATAGGATGTAGCAAATGGCTATAAATGTGGGATGGTGACCAAGTGCCCAAAATCTGATTACATGGATGGCCAATGGAACTTTGAATCAGGGTCATAAGTATCCTGGGGAAGTCCATCATAACTTTGAATGGTCGCTATGTGACCAAATCAAGGATTACCTGTACTTTTACAAATATACCAAACAACTTCAAACGTTATTAAAACGGGTCAAATAATAACACCAACCCCAAGTTCACCCTCTTCCCTTTTTCTCCTGAAAATAACTTTTTTTTATAAAAGAAACTAGTATTCCCCAAAGCAACCAGTGTAATACTTGACACCTTTCACATTTTTGGTTGTCTTATTTCAAGGTTCACAAATAAAACACTGCAGTGTAGCCCTAGATTTCTATCAGATGTAACAAAAAAAAAATACCTTTATTCATTTGAGAAAAATAATTCTAAGCTTTTAATGGCATGCATGGAAAAAAGGAATCGGCATATAGAAATTTGGTTTTAAACAAAGCAGTTTCATAATAAGGGAAGCAAATTCATTTTTCATTGAGCCTTAGGGAATAAACTATATAATACTATAAAGTAACAAGTGCAGCTTCTTAACAGAGTTCTTCTGTTTTGTTTTATCTTTTCTACTCCACAAAAAGGAACTCTTTGTAGCAAGAGTGTAGCTTCTAAAGGAAACATCAAGGGAACATCCATCATATTGTTTTGAATTAATATTCATAACTCTTCCTTTATGACTCCTTTTGAAAGTTTATAACTTTTCACATGTGCACTTAATAATCTGTGCCTCAAAAAATATTGCAGCATATAACCTATATCTCTTACAATGATCAGATTGGGAGAGAAAAAGTACGTTGTGGTACACTTTGAAAGTGTGCACGTTAATGATGTTCCCGTGGCATTTTGAACTAAACAAAAAGGGGTCTGTTGCATAATTCATTGGTTAAGGATATTATCATGAACTAGGCAAGATTTTTTATATTTCTGGTGCTTTGAACTACTGCTGCAGATTCTTTTCAGCTTGGCCCATTGCATAGTGTATACCAATATTCTACTTTCCAATTTACAGCAATGGTGAATTTTTTTACTCCTATGGAAAAGCTCCAGACAACTCTGACTTTTCCATTTTTTTTAATAAAAAGTTTTTTTTATTAATAATACAATTAAAAACATTGGCTATAGTGTGACTTTTCTGGTTTAGACATTTCTGTCAAGTTTTACCTTGCAACAAATACAGTTCCTTTTTTGCTATATAAATATATACCATCTCTCACAATTCAAACACGTAAACTCTTTCATCTATAAAAGTTACATCAATACCAATTTCATTCCTATCGCAGAAAACTAACATAAAGAGTTCTAAACTTTCCATTCATCAATGTTCCTTTATCCCAGCATTCCTCCTCCTCTCCAACCAATAATACAATTTATTCCAGATTTCATTATATTCTGTTTCACTCTTATCTTTGAGTTCCAAAGTGAGCCTGTCCATTTCAGTGCAAATTAATATCTTAGCTAATACTTCTTCTTCTGAGGGGGTCTCTTTATTTTTCCAGTTTTGTGTGAAGGCCAATCTTGCTGCCGTTAGACTATGTAACATCAGATATATTGTTCCCTTGTCATATTTTTCCATTGTAATACCCAGTAAGAAAATTTCTGGCTTTAACTCTATATTTTGCGTTAATATCCCTTCCAGCCATTGTTTTACCTGATGCCAATAGTCTGATACCACATATGATAAAAAGTCCCTGGCATTGCCTTGCATTTCTAACACGGTGGTGAATGATTTTTGCTAATTTTGGCTAGTCTTGTGGGTGGGAGATGCCCCCAAAGAACATCTTTTATAAATTTTCTTTATACATGGTAACTAAAGTAAGTTTTCTATTTCTTTCCCATAATTCCTGCCAATTGTCTAAATCAATGTTATAACCAAAGTTTTTACTCCAAGTTAACATGATCTTTCACTTGTTCTTCAAACATAGCTTGTTCCAGTAAATATTGGTATAACTTTCTAATCGCCTTCTCCTCTGCTCCTAATAAAATTTTATCTAAATCCGTTGACTCTGTTTTTATGCCCCATTCTTTTTTGTGTCTCGTGTATTTTGATTGGACTTGGAGATATGCCCACCATTCAAGTTCTATTCCTTCCTCATTCAAATTCTTCCTAGATTTCAATTCTCTTTCATTTAATATATCTTTTTGTAATTACTCTTCCTAATTTAATAAAATTTGGGTGTGTGAACATCTCCAATGTCGATAGCCAATTCAGAATTTCCATATAGTTACGTTGCTTAATTTTAACCCAAACATCTAAAAGTGCCCATCTGATAAAATGATTCTGGAAGTACTGGTGAGCCTTATATTTCTCATCCCAGAGGATAGCATGCCACCCTATCTGCATGTCGTGGCCTTCCAGCGTTAACAGCCTCCTATTTTTTAGATATATTCAATCTCTCACCCATGCAAGTGTTGCTGCTTGATAGTATTTTTTCCAGTCTGGAAGGCCAAATGTTTTATAGTGTTTTATTCATTCACAATTGGAGCCAGTCACCTTTTAGGATTTGACATAGGCATCTCAACAAGTGTAGACATAGCAGAAGGTGATTTAGTAGAACTTACAACCTTAAAACTACAGTACTCTCTTAGCATTTCTAATTGCTCTTTAACAGAGTTAGACCCTAGTAATACTGTTGAAACGTTCATCTCAGCCATGGCAGACATAAACTCGTTCCACCCTTTAGGATAATATTTCGGAGTACACAATTGGTGTTGAGAAACCCCTTTGATCAGGTCTACAATGTTAGTTCCAGGAACCAGGGTACCCTTGTATAAAACCATATCATAGTCTTCCCACTCCAAAATGTCTTGATGCTGTTTCATTTGGTTCAATGACATTTCAGCATTTTTCTTGTATCATGTGCTTACCCCATCTAATATCTTCTGTGTTGTTAGATCTTTTTGTGGGTGTGGAGGTGTCAGCTGTAGAACAGCAGGGGGTCATTTAAAGTCCTCTGGAAGTTGGATAGGATTCAGAATGTCCTCAGTCATTTTGCCTGGTCAACCTTAGAAACCTCTGCAGCGCTGTGCTGTACAGTTTTATCTCGTCATCCTCAATTTAGATCTGTTCTCTGAAGAATGGCCTGCATATCATTGTCCAAGTGGCTAACAGCATAGTATCTATTGTAGGGTTCCGTCCTTGTATCTGTTCCATCTGATGACGTGACACCAAATACATTTTCTTGGCATGCTCCATGTTTACCGTACTAACAGATTAGTCAGCAATGGTATAGCGGCACCTAGTAATGGACCAATAAAGCCACCTGACTGGAGAATAACCTGTTTCTTCTATTTCATGGATAGCTTACTATCACTCAGCTTTTTAATAGTTGTTGTGTCTGTGCCCCCCAAGCCGTCCCTCCTGCCAGAAAGTGACTTGGAGCCAGGCCTGCTGCCAGAAAGTGACTTGGAAAGTGAGGGGGAAGGGCCGTCAGGACTTACCTCGGGAGCACCGGCTTCCCTGGCTCAGCTCCAGGAGCCAGAAGCAGGCCAGGTGGAAGAGATAACAAGGCCTCCGTACCCTGACTCTTCCCCCACCCTCAGGCCACGCCTTCTGACCCAGCTGATGGCAATCAGGCTTGGTTGGACCATAGGTTTCATAGGCAGGAGAGGAGGGAACATCAGAAGCAGGGGTGGGGCAGGCCTAGGAAGTGCTGAGTCATGGAGCCACACCCCACAGAATACTAAAGGCAGCGAGAGCTGCTGTGTCTCTTTGTAACAGGCAAATCCACTGATTGACTAAGAGCTGAAGTTTGTTCCTGGGTGACTCACCAGCGTCGTGGAAGATAACGGAAGCACTTGGCAGACGCTGGCTATTCTGCTGCCAGAGCTGATAGTGCCAGATAATTAAGCCATCACTCGGACGGAGGCGAAGGAGGACAGAACAATAGTCTTCCTTTCTCTTTAAATTCCGGTATTGTGAAGACTTCAAAGATAGGTTACATTTTAAAGTGTTCAGGGCTATTTCAGCTATTTCCCCCACCAGGTCATTATTAGTATTGCATAAGATGGCCTTTCTCTTTTTTGGATTGGCCTTTAGTAAGATTTTCTAAAAACCCCTATTTCTGCGCACCCTTTCGGACATCCTGGATGAACTGAGACTCTGCCCTATAAAACGGTTACTTTTTACCCTTCTTTTTTATAGTGTATAGAGTTTTTCTGAGCACCCGTGTTTCCAGAGCCCACTGTTTCTTAATCCTAACAGTGCCTGGCTGTTGTACCTTGATCTCTTTCTTTTCCTCACCCTCATTATTTAGCTGCCCTAAATAATCATCTAATATCTGTGTCCATGACCCCTTTCTGCTAATAAAAATGACAGAATCAGTACCGCGATAGCAGCATCTGTCCCCCAAACTATCAAATAACCATGCATAAGCAGTTGTAAAACTGGCAATGAACACATTTGTACATGTTGACTTAGTAGGATGATTTTTGCCTTCTTTCCATGTTACAACCTCTGCTTCATCATCCACAAATTTGCAGGAGGATACTTCCTAATCGGGTACAAAAAGATACTTAAATAAGTCCTCAGGCTCCGTCACCACAGATCTGGTCAGCTGATTGGTGACCTGTCTAAATTTACCCCACAAAGAGATTAAAAAGAGTTTAGCAATCTGTCTTTTAGCAGGATTGACTTTAATATGTTCACGGCAGAAGTGGACCCTGTCCTCCTTTGCTTTTTTGGGGGGGGGTTGGGTATCAAATCCCGACCTGTTTGCCTCTTTTTTTAATTTAATTTAATTTAATTTAATTCCTTTTCTAACATTTTTTATACTCTTTGTCTCTGCAAATACAGGTGAAACTCAAAAAATTAGAATATCGTGCAAAAGTTCATTTATTTCAGTAATGCAACTTAAAAGGTGAAACTAATATATGAGATAGACTCATTACATGCAAAGCGAGATAATTCACCCCTTGATTTGTCATAATTTTGATGATTATGGCTGACAGCTCAAGAAAACCCCAAATTCACAAACTCAGAAAATTAGAACGCTACATGAAATCAATAAAACAAGGATTGTACGTAGAACAATATCGGACCTCTGAAAAGAATAAGCATGCATATGTACTCAGTACTTGATTTGGGACCCTTTTGCATCAATTACTGCCTCAATGCGGCATGGCATGGATGCTATCAGCCTGTGGCGCTGCTGAGGTGTTATGAAAGACCAGGATGCTTCAATAGCGGCCTTCAACTCTTCTGCATTGTTCGGTCTCATGTCTCTCAATCTTTCTCTTGGCAATGCCCCATAGATTCTCTATGGGGTTCAGTCAGGAGAGTTTGCTGACCAATCAAGCACAGTAATCCCATGGGCATTGAACCAGGTTTTGGTACTTTTTGCAGTCTGGGCAGGTGCCAAGTTCTGCTGGAAAATGAAGTCAGCATCCCCATAAAGCTCGTCTGCGGAAGGAAGCATGAAGTGCTCCAAAATCTCCTGGTAGACGGCTGCATTGACCCTGGACTTAATGACATGTGTCCGTATGCCCACACCAATCATGCAATGCCCCAACATGGCCCGCCCCCGCATATGCGACATGATCCCTCCCACTGTGCATGCACGCACAACCTCCCCCTCGCGCACACATGCATGCCACACCCCATGATGCTTGTTTTGGGCCTGGCAAGCCTCCCTGAAGCCTTCTGGGACCAAAAACGGGCTGCAGGGGGTACTGCTAGAACCCGGAAGAGTGTCAGTTAAGTGCCTCTCCCAGACCGCCACCAGGAACAAGCCAGCTCAGCCACCCTGCCTCTTTTGCCAAGGGAGTGCACCCGCTTCCCGGCTAATGTGTCTATTACCCTGGCGCCAGACAGACATTCCTTTGACAGTGTTGCTTTTTCCCTCCAGTGGCTGGAGAGGGGGTGGTGGGGATTCTCTTGCAGAATCCCAGTCACAAACAGCAGGGTGAGAAGCGCTGCGCAGAGGTAGGAAAGTAGCAGAGGAAACGCTGCTTTTTCCCCAGTGGCTGGAGAGGGGGTGGCGGGGATTCTCTTCCAAAATCCCAGCCACAAGCAGCAGGGTGAGAAGCGCTATGCAGCCCCGCAGCCCCAGGAAAGTAGCAGGGGAAATGTTGCTTTCCCCCCGGTGGCTGGAGAGGGGGTGGTGGAGATTCTCTTCCAAAATCCCAGCCACAAGCGGCAGGGTGAGAACCACTGTGCAGCACCAGGAAAGAGAGTGGTATCGCTGCTTTTTTCCTGGTGGCTGGAGAGGGGATGGCAGTAATACTCCTCCAGAATCCCCGCCACCCCTCCCCAGCCACCGGGGAAAAAGCAGCGTTTCCCCTGCTACTTTCCTGGTTTTTCACTTTCCAAACCAGCTCCAAACAAGCGGTGCAGGCGGCGGCGCAAGAGCTGCTGAAGTTTGTGCACCGCTTGCTTGGAGCTGGTTTGGAAAGAAATAAAATGCAGCCGAATTAGGTGGGACACACCCCACCCAGATCTTTCCAAACGGATCTCCTAACGGTAGCCTCCCCTCTGAACTACACAACTAACAGCGATCGCCCACCCAAATGGAGGCCGCTCTTCCGAGTGCCTGTTCTTTCTTGCAGTGAATAAGCTAGGAGGCGCGAAAAGCACTTCCTGCTTCTCTACCTGCATGCTGTTACTGGCTCTGCACCCCCACCCCAAGATCAACAAGATGCTGCTGCTCGGGGCCAACAGCCACTACCTGGGTGCCGAGCAGTGGGAAGCTACGGTAGGGAGACCCGTTTGGAGGGATTTGGGAGGGGGTGTCCCACCTAATTCGGCTTAATTCTTTTCCTCAATTGAGTTTGGCATGGAAAAATATGTTTACATCACTTCCCTTGACTTTCATTGCTGCTCCTGCATCAGAATTCATCAAGGGTATATGTTTTCTTTGCAAGAATTATACCTTGTCTTGCTGCAGGTAATGTAAGTGGTAAAGTTCTGTGAACCCATAAAATAATGCATAGTTTTCACCAATACTTTGTTTCTGAATGTACCTTTGCTACAGTTTTTGAATCCTTTGTTTTTATTTTTGATGTGTTTCAGTATATATGTGACATAAATTCAACAGTTATCAAACTGATTGCTTGTTTATGATTTAAATTTATGCATTCCTTCATTGATCTTGTAGAGCAGCCTAATTCAGTGTCTCTGGATTATTTAAAGTAATCAAATAGACAACAATATATAACAATATAACAACAAAACAATAAATAAAACAATAAAATAAATAAAATAAAATAAAATAAATAAAACAATAAAAGAAACTTGTTTAGGTAAGCAGATTTGAATATCTGTCTCCATTCAGCTCGCTTTTTGTTATCTCACCTCTTTCTTGTAGCCCCAATAAAATGGCTCATTATTGCTTTGATTATATATTTCACAAAGCCATTCAGCATCATGCAGTGGATTATACAGTGAAGAATAAACTAATCACCCTAGTGATATCTCAAGTCCCCTTGAAACACTTTCAGATGCAGCTAATGTTACAAATGCTCTGATGTAAATCCTACCAGTTGTGAACTACCATGGTGAACTTGTTTATTTCAATTTCCAATGAAAAATGGCTGCAGTCAAGGTTTTTTGTTTTTTTTTAACATACACCATCCAGGTAATTCAATTAACCCTAAAAAAGAGCAAATCTAATTGGTATGGCATTTGCAAAGCAACAGTGAATAACGAGCCAAGATGTGTTACTGCCCCAGTAATCTTAGTGCACATTAAGTTAACAAATGGGGCATTTACAATTCTGTTAATGGTTCTACTGTAAAGGTAGTCTAGCTTAAATTCTTGGTGTTTCTTGCTGCTGTTTTAGCACTTGCAGTATAGTCTTTCAAATGAAGCACAATGGGGATCTATTTTTTCCAGCAACTCCTTCAATGGCGACACTTTCTAGAGGCGGTTGCTTGCTTTGATGAGTAACAAAGCAAATAATCGTTCTCTGAATCTGCTATTGTGGTTAAGAAAGTAGATGTATCTAGAATCCTCTTTCTGAATTTGTGCTTCATATTATTCACAGTTAAAGTTTTAGATTTTATTTTTTCAACATGGTTATATGCTACAATGGTTTTTAGCTGTTAATGAGAAAACTAGGATTTTAGAATGTAAAGTCCATTTGCATGTCAAACTTTAATTTGGGAGTCTATGAAAATGTCTACACAACTTTCTTGGGAACAATGCAGAAGTGATTTTCCTTTGCCTTCTTTCACAATATTGGTTTAAACTTCTAGCCCATTCTACAGCTTTAATATTTTCAGATAAATTTATACCGAAGTTCTAACCAAAGTTGGTCCTACTTAGTTTATTTAGATCAGTGGTCACCAACCAGTGGTCCGTGGACCACTGCTGGTCCATGATGATATTTTGGTGATCCACAGAAAAATTACTTGCATTTTTTATATTGCACTAAATACTATTTATCTTTTTAAAAAAATCGTATTAGTGGTCCCTGAGGTCCGAAAGGTTGGTGACCCCGATTTAGATTACTACGAGTTTATTTATTTATTTATTTATTATTTACATTTTTATACCGCCCTTCTCCGAAGACTCAGGGCAGTGTACAGCAGATAAAACAACAATAATCCAGAAAAATTTTAAAATACAGTACCAAATTTAAAAATCTAATTTAAACGCTGTGTGTTAAAATAGTTAAATAAGAAAATTACAGAAAGATAAAAATCCCTGTTAAAAGCCCACTAAAAACCCACAATATTTAAAATCAATCAGACCAGCCCTGCTTGGTGAAAAAAGAAGATCTTGAGTTCGCGCTTAAAGGTCCGAAGATCAGGGAGAAGACGGAGTCCCACCGGCAGCTCGTTCCACAGGGCCAGGGCCCCCACAGAGAACGCTCTTCCTTTGTGGGCCGCCAGCTGACATTGGTTGGCCGACGGTATCCTAAGGAGGCCCTCCCTGTGAGAGCGCACTGGACGCACCGGACGATGGGAGGTAACTGGCGGCAGCAGGAGGTCCCGTAGATATCCCAGTCCCATGCCATGGAGCGCTTTAAAGGTGATGACCAACACCTTGAAGCGCACTCGGAAGACCACCGGCAACCAGTGCAGCCTGCGCAGGAGAAGTGTTACATGGGAGCTATGCCGTACTCCCTCAATCCCCCGCGCGGCCGCATTCTGTACCGCATTCTCTCATTGGAGCCTCCGGGTGCTCTTCAAGGGGAGCCCCATGATAATAATGCCTGTTCTGTTCTAGGAATTGGCTTGTTCCTGCCCATGTAATAGCTGACTTTTAAAACAAGGTGTGGGGGAAGCAGAAAGTATGGACAGTGTCATTTTAAAAGTTGCATGCATACAGAAATAGCATTAGGAAACATGCCCTGACAACCCAAACTTTATCAAATCACCATTTGTCTCTCCTAAGTGACTGGTAAAAACAGCTCTCCCTAAGAACCAGATCAAGAGTATAAATGACTTTAAAGCAGTTAGTCCCCTTTAACAATTTGAACAAAGCAATTAAAAGATGAACAGCGGTAGATGCAAGCATTTCATATTGACTCGACAGTACCAACCTACAATAACACAGTTAAAAATCAACATAGAGCATAAAGTCGAGCGAGAGTGTTAATTAGCTATATAACGTGTGAACACCAACCAGTGACACAACTTATGCCCATGGAAGGTGCAGATTGACATATAGTTGTTTCTGCACATGAAAGTGAGCCTTCACTCGATTGATGGCAACCACTTCAGTGAAGCGCAGAAAACAAGAGTTCCTGTGATGGAATAAAACCCTGAACACAGTATTTGGTTCAGCTTGGTGACCCGTAGCTACTATATGTCTCACAATAGTAGAGGAAGGCATTTTACGGCCATGATTTGCTTTTGGATTACTCAATACTGTCTGGTATCATGTTCTGAGTATCCAGCACCAAGAAACCTCAAGCAGCACAGTTTTGTTTGAAGCGTTTTATCCTGGAAAGCGTGAGAACCCGGCACTGAGTGGCATACAGACAAAGTCAGTGCTAACAGTGGCCTCTCTTCTGCGCCTTAAATCCCTTTGTGTGTACCTCCCTCAGCTTGTGGACACCGCAAACAGTCTGGAATCTTCGCTGCGTCTAGGCTGACGCTCAGCTGCTGGGCCACTTTCCGTGCTGCAGCTGATCAGCGCTTTGCTTCCCATCCGATCAGCTCTGACACCCAGCTGCTTACGAACATGCGGAGCAGCTTCGCAGCCTCCACCCGGTGCCCTATGCCCAGCTGCTCTTCAGCTGATCCATTTGCCACTTCTCAGCTGATCAGTATGGCACTGCCGCCTACCAGCTGATCAATATGGTGCTGCAGCCTCCCCTCCCCGAATGGCAACCCCGAGACGGCTCACCAGAGGCTTGCCGTTTCAGGGTTTGACATCTAGACCCATTTCAGAAGGTATTCCTTCGTTCTGAAAGCCAGGCACCTATCAGTTCTGCTGATATAATTGTCTCCGTAATTACAGACAAATTGGTAACTACAATGGGCTTTGGTGCTGATAGATTGTACTTGCTTGATTGACGGTAACGGTAGCCTCTGGGTTTGATGCAGTACATGAAGCTCAACCATGCTGAACATGGATTCAATTAGGGTGTTTAGGCATCGGGTCATCAGACATGTCATTTGATTCCCCTTGAACGGCAGCTCAATAAACACTTTCTTTTTACTGACAATTGAAACTGCCAGCTTTGGGTCTCTTGTTTTACTGTGCCTGTCAATGAAGCGATTTGGGTAACCGTTTGAATGAAGAGTTTGAGTTAGAAATTCCAGTTCTATGTACAGGTTTCTGTTTGATTGGTATGAAACTTGAAAAGTTCAGATACCGGCCAGACCATGTTGATTTCCTGTACACCATTCTTTTAATAGAACCATCACTCCCTTGGATGATCATTATATCCCAAAAGGGCAACCGTTCATCAACTTCATACTCAATGGTGACTTTCAGGTTGGGATGACAGCTGTTTAAGTGATCCACAAGGTCATCAATAGTCTTGATAGACAGGAGATCAATATATCATCCACATATCTGTAATAAGACAATTAACAGTGATTCAATCATATGCACGAAAAACTCCACTAGGATTGGGCTTCGAGCAGGGGTGAAATCTAAAATTTTTCCCTACCGGTTCTGTGGGCGTGGCTTAATTGGTGGGTATATGGCTTGGTGGTCAGATGACTGGGTGGGTGTGGCCAATAACAATAATATAAATAATAAACAAAGTATAAACAAAGTATAAAAAAGAGGTACCAAAGAAGTACCAATAAGAGGTACCAAAAACCAACTTTCACACTTTACACACACACAACACAACAGACACACACACAATGTAAAAGCAGCTGCACTTCACACACTTCACATAGCCACAAAAAGCTCAAAAACTAACTTTCACACTTTACACATACACACACACACACACCACAACACAACTGACTCACACACAATGTAAAAGCAGCTGCACTTCACCCAAAATGGCCCCTGCAACAAGCAGGAACTTCACACAGCCACAAAAACCCCAAAAACCAACTTTCACAGTTTACACACACACACACAGCACAACACAACTGACTCTCTCTCACACACACACAAAATGCCACATACAACTTTGTGAGATTTTGTGTAGTTTGAGTGAAACACTACAGAAACACACCAAATTTCAGAAAGCTGCACAAATATTTTATTTTATTATTTTATTTTATTTATATTTTTTAGATCAGGGGTTTCCAACCTTAGTAACTTTAAGGTTTGTGGACTTCAATTCCCAGAGCCAGCAAAACAGGCAGATTCAGGCACATGGATTTTAGATAGGCAAAATCAGTTCTAACTGATACAACTGATTGCAAAAGCCATGGTTTGCGAGCCCGAAAGGAGCAGTAATTATAGGTAAGTGGGGGAGGGGACGATTGAGTGGGCATTGTAAATGTGGGCTGTTAAAAAGTGATTTTAAAAGCCTGTGAAGATCAAGAAACTCCTCTGGGATTGCCAGAGGAAAAAAAGTTTTTAAAAGGCTCCTCTGACGATCTCAGAACCTCTTAAAAGGATTTTTTCTACAAGCTCTTGGGCTGAAGAGTTTGTAGAATACATGTTTTTTTTAAGGTTTTGGTGATGAGGAACTCAGGTGAGATTGCCAAAGGAGCCTTTTAAACCTTTTTTTTTTGGTTTAAAAAAGGTTTAAAGGCTCTGCTGATCTCAGCTGAGCCGTGGGAGCCTCAAAAGCTTTTTTTTTACTTTTAAAGGCATATTTTCAGATGAAGAAAAACTGCTTTTAAAAGTAAAAAAAAAAAACCTCTGCTGATGGTGCAGCTCAGCAGGGGCAGCGGGGCAGGGCCAGGGATTTTTGCCATCGGTTCTCTGAACCAGCAGCCGCCGTCGCTACCGGATTGGACGAGCCAGTCCGAACCGGGAGCATTTCACCCCTGGCCTAGAGGGCTTCCCATGGCAACCCCATCAATCTACTGGTAAGACTGATCAAGAAACCGGAAAGGAACAGAGTAGCACTTCCTGTTTTAGGATGTCTATTGGTATAGGAATTGATATCTGGTTAGATTCCATTAAGGTGTACATATAGTCAACCGTCTTGTGAAGTGGGATGTTCGTGAAAAGAGACTGAACATCCCACCAAACACATAGTATCTTTTTGTACATTGAGGACAAATTCAAACAAATCCTTTACTATTGTTTTAATAAGCTTCTCTCTTAAAGCCACCAAGATGTCATGGACCCAATGTGCAACTTAATGGTAAGCAGAGCTCGACATAGCTAGGATGGCTCTGACCAGCATTCCAGGCATCTGCGTTTTTGGTAGTCCATAAAGTTGTGGCATCCTGGATCCACTCGATTTTAACTTACTGTAGGTCTTCTCATCAATAATTTTGGATAGGAGCATCATCTCTTAAGTGTCAATGTATTCTAGCTTCCGTCATGCTGGTATTTTCAGGTTTATCACCTTTTCAGAACTTTGTCGGGTCATTTAAGATTGAAGAAACTTTCGGTTTGTATATTTCTTTGTCTAGCACAGGGGTGTCAAACTCAAGGCCCAAGGGCCAAATCCAGCCCACGGGGTTCTTAGATCTGGCCTGCAGGGCTGCCCTAAAAACAGCGAGGTACCGGCCCGTGGTGCCTCTGCCAGAGAAAACGGAGTTGAAAGGAAAGTTGAAAAGTAGGTGGAATCTTTATAGATAATAGCAGCATCTTACATCTGTCCCTAAACCATAGGCCTGCATCGCGCCTGCCTTCAGTGCCCAGCTGGGAGCAGATATGAACAGAGCCTCCTTTCATATCATTCCAGATCTCCATAATAATTAAATCAGCCCTGTTTTTTGATCTTAAATTGATAAAGAGAAGCATCAAGGGTCTATGGTAGCTTGATTGAACAGCCCAGATTATCCTGCTATACAGAGGAAGAAAAAGTAGGAACCATTATCACCAGAAAAATTCTGTCCCTCATTATTATAATAAAGCCTTTACTTCCCCCACCAACATTCAGATCAAATATGAGTTCTTGTCTTTCTCACTCATCAAAGAAGTAACTGAGAGTCTTTAGCAACTACAGGTACTCTGACTTGACCCTTCCTTCCTGATCCAGTTGCTATATACCTTCTATTCACTAGGAAAAGCTTGTATGTTGGAATCACTGTGAAGTAGAGGAGGCTCCTCTAGGGGGATTAAAGAGACATTTCATCTTAGAGTGTGTTCGGGGATGGAAAGGTCTGAGGCTAGGGTCTTAGATCTATATCTGCCATTTCTCAAGAGAAATCAGATAGTCTGGCGAGATTCTTGGGGGGGGGGCAGGCCATGTTTTTGCAAATTCTTGTTTAACAAACCCATCTAGCCACTTTAATGGATTCAAGTTCATTGAAATCTGATATATTTGAATTTCAGATATAATTAAAGCATGCACATGGGCACATGTACACTGCGATATTGAGGAATTGTTCAGAAGGGTTTTATAAAACCTTCACCTTGAAATGATAATATTTGCAAAGCAATAGTATGAGAATAAAACCTAATAAATATTCTACTGTTTAAAGAAAGGTGTCCACCCATGAAATAATGGAAAACCTGTTGTCACTGCTCAGTGAATGACAGATCCAGTAATAAAAGTATTAAGACTTGTTATTTACTTTCAAAATATCAAGTCATTGCAGAAAAAGGCACTAAAAGAGGGAGGGGTGTTGAGAGAGAAAAGGAGAGAGAGAAAAACTATCCCAAGTATAAGTGAAAATATCTCATTTTCTAAAATCTGGATGCATTTTGGACAAGATCATCTATCAAGGGCACTGCCAGGCAAGACCGCCTCCAAACTTCCACAATTAAATCCATATGGCATATAGCAAGCTCTGTAAAGCCTTGTATTGCTTATTATACAAGAACAGAGCCACCATTTATAATACTTATTTTATCTCTGAAATGCTGAAAACAATGCCAAATAAACCAAAGCTATTGCATAAACCATCTGTATGGATGAGAAATCTCCACTTTCATAGTTCAAATAATAAACTCCATGTCTTGGGGAAAAAAGCCCCACAATGGCTTATCTTTTATTACTTGCTTACACATTCACCTCCTTGCAACCAAATAATCACTTAGGATGCCTAAACATTTTTACTCTTTTCTGAATGCCTACGACTGAATCCAATAATGTTTATTTAAAACAGCATATACTGGCTAAAACCTGTTCTGGTTGAAATCTAAAGTCATTACAAACTTGCTTATAGAGAAAGAACAGGTACTCTAAATTCAAACAGTAATAGGTGGATTTTCTTTTAATCCCTGAAAAAATGTTACTCTGTTCTTTAAAAAAAATAATGTGCATGTCTGGAATAAGAAATGGGAAAAAAGCAAATGTGTTTTGTTATGGTGAATACAGCTAGGATGAAAACGAAAGGTGTAAAGATTTGGGGGAGGGGGACACCTAATCACAGGACTAAAATCAATGTTAAGTCTTCATTTTGTTCCATGGGACTTAGGCTTTTTAATGACAACTTTCATTTCTTTTTACAGAAGAAGGATCTCTTTACTACTCCTACTTCATTCTAGAACCTGAAATTATAGTTCTGATGTACCTTTCCCATAAAAAGCTTCTACCAAATTGGTATATTTCCCAGATTCAACAAGACATTTCCTGTAGACCAGCAGTAGAGTAAGCTCTCTGCATGAAATTTGGATGTAGACTGTTCATTGCACTCCGTCTCACTTAAGTTCCACTGAACATTTTCTGATCCATGTCAAACACAGTGGCAAACAGCCTGAAATCACCTGTGTGTAAATGAACACAAACTAAAGCTTCCCTTCTCATCTTAAATGGTCATTAACACAAAATTACCACCATTTTCAGACTGTTTAATGCTGAGGCCTTCCACGTCTCTTTGAAGCAGAGCCAACTTTCTTTTATCCGATCATTGTTTGGCACTCCATTAGCTGTTATGTGTGCTGTAAAGAAGATAGACCAGAGTTGACAGAGATCTATTACCAAAGCAATGTGTGGAAAAACATGACCTAAGTCCAAAACAAGCAAAAATATTGATTCCTGGTCTGATCTACCTGATGGAGCTGATACATACCAGCTCCATGTTTTCAGTATACCTGAGCAATGCTTCTAGAATGTCAGCTCCTGTTGCGGTATGCTTAATAGGTATCAGTTGTACAAACTCCTCAAAAATATGAATTTACTCCATATAAAAAACTTGCAAGCTGAGTGATGTCTTTGATATCTCTACTCTCGCTGAGCACTTACTGAGAAGAAGCGGACAATTTTTTTCAGTAGTTCTTTAAACAATTTTTCAGATCCACTGACATTTCTTCAGTTTGTTGTATAACTGTTCTTGAAGAGACACTGATGTTTGAAAATATACTTTTTTTCTCGGGGCGCAGAATGTCTATAACTGACATCAAACACGCACAAAATCTCCATCAATGAAAGGCTTCAAGTGTTGAGCTATCATTTTTGACACCACATTGTTGTTTCTTTCCAATTCCACCCTTTATTGCTAGAATGCCAAATTGTATTTTTCTAGGCTCAGTTTAAGTTTATGAACTTATTTACCGTATATACTCGAGTATATACGGTACTCTAAATTCAAACAGTAATAGGTGGATTTTCTTTTAATCCCTGAAAAAATGTTACTCTGTTCTTTAAAAAAAATAATGTGCATGTCTGGAATAAGAAATGGGAAAAAAGCAAATGTGTTTTGTTATGGTGAATACAGCTAGGATGAAAACGAAAGGTGTAAAGATTTGGGGGAGGGGACACCTAATCACAGGACTAAAATCAATGTTAAGTCTTCATTTTGTTCCATGGGACTTAGGCTTTTAATGACAACTTTCATTTCTTTTACAGAAGAAGGATCTCTTTACTACTCCTACTTCATTCTAGAACCTGAAATTATAGTTCTGATGTACCTTTCCCATAAAAAGCTTCTACCAAATTGGTATATTTCCCAGATTCAACAAGACATTTCCTGTAGACCTGCAGTAGAGTAAGCTCTCTGCATGAAATTTGGATGTAGACTGTTCATTGCACTCCGTCTCACTTAAGTTCCACTGAACATTTTCTGATCCATGTCAAACACAGTGGCAAACAGCCTGAAATCACCTGTGTGTAAATGAACACAAACTAAAGCTTCCCTTCTCATCTTAAATGGTCATTAACACAAAATTACCACCATTTTCAGACTGTTTAATGCTGAGGCCTTCCACGTCTCTTTGAAGCAGAGCCAACTTTCTTTTATCCGATCATTGTTTGGCACTCCATTAGCTGTTATGTGTGCTGTAAAGAAGATAGACCAGAGTTGACAGAGATCTATTACCAAAGCAATGAGTGGAAAAACATGACCTAAGTCCAAAACAAGCAAAAATATTGATTCCTGGTCTGATCTACCTGATGGAGCTGATACATACCAGCTCCATGTTTTCAGTATACCTGAGCAATGCTTCTAGAATGTCAGCTCCTGTTGCGGTATGCTTAATAGGTATCAGTTGTACAAACTCCTCAAAAATATGAATTTACTCCATATAAAAAACCTGCAAGCTGAGTGATGTCTTTGATATCTCTACTCTCGCTGAGCACTTACTGAGAAGAAGCGGACAATTTTTTTCAGTAGTTCTTTAAACAATTTTTCAGATCCACTGACATTTCTTCAGTTTGTTGTATAACTGTTCTTGAAGAGACACTGATGTTTGAAAATATACTTTTTTTCTCGGGGCGCAGAATGTCTATAACTGACATCAAACACGCACAAAATCTCCATCAATGAAAGGCTTCAAGTGTTGAGCTATCATTTTTGACACCACATTGTTGTTTCTTTCCAATTCCACCCTTTATTGCTAGAATGCCAAATTGTATTTTTCTAGGCTCAGTTTAAGTTTATGAAATTCATCTTCCTTTCTTTGCCCATTAAATTGACTGAAGGTTGGCTGCTTTGTCTCATAGCGCTGCTTGATGTTGAACTCCTTATTCACAGCAATGTTAATTCAAATTAAGTTGTAAAGTGCAAGAGCAGCAGTTGAAAAGCAGGGTGACACATGAAATAAAAGAGAAGCCCCAAATGCAGAGAACAAGGCAAATGAATGGGGAGGCTTTCTGTCACAAGGCAAGCTGAACAGAATAACAGTTGAGAGGACCTTGGAGGTCTTCTAGTCCAACCCCCTGCTCAAGCAGGAGACCCTATACCATTTCAGACAAACGGTTATCCAATCTCTTCTTGAAAACCTCCAGTGTTGGAGCGCCCACAACTTCTGGCAAGTCATTCCACTGATTACATTTCTCATTTTTAAGTTGGTTCTCTCCTTGAATAGTTTCGATCTGTTGCTTTTTGTTCTGCCTTTGGATGCATTTGGGGTCTATACCAGTGATGTAATGCCACTGCAGCTGAGTAGAAAATGGGAACTGTGAAGATTCAAGCCAATCATTTAAAAATGTATGAAAGCAATGTTGTTCCTCTAATCTGCAATCAAAAATCAAAATGTTTTTTTTATTTCTATTTCTATAAATACATCTCAATGCTATATACACCAATACCCATACCCACACACCTATATCCCTTTTTTAATTCTAGAAATGCAACCCATATATTTTTCATTTTCAGTCATTCTTGGGATAATATTTTTTACAAACTTTTTATCCTTAGGGTAACTCATTTTCACCAAGCATTTTTAAAAAAACACCTCAGAAAGATTAATATGAAGGATCTTTGAATCCTAACATATCTCGATTTGATTTTCTAATCTCTTTCAAACAATGTTTGGGGTAGGGTGGGATGAGATAGAGGATAAGACATTTCTTGATGAAATAACAAATCATTTTTATTCTTTTTTATTCTACCGCGCAGGGTTGGCCTAAGTTATTATTGTTTTAAATGGGGTTTTATTATTGTTTTATCATAATTTTTAACTGTTAATTGATATTGGCCTAATAGAATTAGATTTTTATACTGTATCTTAAGTCTGTTTATAAATTATGTTTTATTGGCTGTAAACCGCCCTGAGTCCTTTGGGAGAAGGGCGGTATAGAAATTTAATAAATGAAATGAAATGAAATTTACTGTTGAATAATATTTAAAACTGAAAATAGATAAACGATTGTAAAATCTTGCAGACCTCATCCATTTATCCCATACAGTTGGATCACACGAACTGTTTTTCCAGTTATTTTATAAAATATACATTTCATTCATATATACTTTCATTCATATATACATATATACTATTCATATATATATACTATAAAATATACATTTCATTCATATATACTTTCATTCATATATACATATATACTATTCATATATATATACTATAAAATATACATTTCATTCATATATACTTGCTTTATTTTTTGTCATTCCACATGGAAAAAAGTTGTTATTGCTATTAGTTTTTCATATTTGCTATTAAGATGAAAAAAATTTTTTAAAAAAGGAAAACAAAAAAATGCAATACAATGTGTATATAAAATTAAAAAAAAAACTGTAAAGGTTTCATTTTTGAAGATATTGAATTTTCATCTTACAGAGTCATAGCTGTCTTTATCCTATAAAAATCCGGTTCAAAAAGCAGAAAAGTGAATGCATTTCTTCAATACAGTATTTTCAATCTGGGGTTGTAGGATTCTTTTTTCCAGTTAAACTTCATCATTTTCTTTGCTACATCCCAATATATCCAAAGTTCCTCATTGTTCAACAAATTCCAAATTTTCAGGATAAAATTTAATCTTATATTTAAATCTTTAAACCTTGTCTTCTGAGTGCTACACTGATACCATGTTTCCCCAAAAATAAGACCCTGTCTTATATTTTTTGAACCCTGAAATAAGCACTTGGCCTTATTTTCAGGGAAGTCTTATTATTTTGGGGTGCATGGAGCAAGATGGAACTTCTCTTGCCATCTTACCTGATTTCCAGCTCTGCATTTAAATATTTTTGGGGAGGGCTTATTTTCGGGGAAACAGAGTAAATATACACATATTAAGATGCATTGGTCAAAGAACATGTCCAAATCAAATATATCAAAGTGTTCTTGCATCTCTAACATTTTTTAAAAAATTGATAGCCAGTCTCTTGATTATTTGCTGAAATGTTCAACAGTCAAGAAAAAGATTTTTTGATGAATTATTCTCAATTTAAAAGCGTAGGACTCTCATCTGCCATTCTTTAAAACACAAGACTGTTAATTTCTTCAAACAGGATTTTCCAAGACTTTATACCAAAGTTCTTATAAATTACTGATCCTTAAATGAGAGATACCCTTAGCAGTTTATACAGCTGAAGTTTTAAGTTTAGATTTCATCAAATTCTTTTCTAATATGCTTAGTCTTTTAGGAGCTTCAGAGGCTATCAATGCTTCAAATCAATTTCTTCGTTGGGGGTTGTTCTACATGATTACAGATTGATGGACATGTGGGTGCTGGGGCAGGGACTTAGATTTTATTTTGGGTGGAGAAAACCCAGAACTTTTCAGATTTGGGTTTTCCCAGATGTGCCAATATGACATCTCTAATGAAATGGAACTTTGAGGAAACTCATGCCTTGAAGTATTTTTTTATTGGGGTTGTTACTCGGAATCCTGACAGTCTGCTTGTTTGCTCTTCGCTCATCATTTCACATACTCTATAGCATCTCTTAAATTGAACTTTGCAGGCTGCAGGTCATCTTTTGGTCACTCTACTAGCCAGTGTATTTTTAGTTGTCCTAGCTGGTGACTTTCTACATTTAATTCTGGAACTCTTCTTGCTAGAAAGCTGTAGCTGCTGTATGTGTCCATCCTATCACAGACATGATTTTCACATTTTCTTGGGATCATTGGCAACACCTAGGGTTTTTTATACATCTTCATCTGTTATTTGGACAAGTCTTGTTCGGCCTACTGACTGCTCTAGTATTCTC
Organism: Ahaetulla prasina; assembly: GCF_028640845.1. Classification (NCBI taxonomy): domain Eukaryota; kingdom Metazoa; phylum Chordata; class Lepidosauria; order Squamata; family Colubridae; genus Ahaetulla; species Ahaetulla prasina. Next base: position 147,577,209 of record NC_080539.1, read on the forward strand.
ATCTAGAGGGTGGAGAGACTGCATATATTTCTTTGTCATTGTCCAATATTCTACTTCATTTAGTGTTACTGGTCTTAACAACTGGTTGGTAGCCTTTCTATTTCAGGTAAGGAGGTATTTGATTACTGCATAGAACAGCAGTAAGTTTGTACCATTTCATTCAGTTAGGATGGAGTCATATTTGGACAATTAGTAGTGTGTTGTTATAGGAAAGGATGCGTTTGAGTTGTTTCTCTTTCTTCCTGGCTTTGTCAACCACATGGCAAACAAAAAGACTCAAGAAGAAAACCAGAAGTTGGATAACATGCAATGTAAGGACTAAAAACTTTGTAGGACAGGATGGGCAGAAGATTAGCAGAGCACATTCATGCACACTAACTAGCACTCAAGAAGACACAATGAGAATCCCTTAATCTCACAATGCATGGACAAATTTGACAACAGTTTCAACTGGGAAATCAACAATCAATAGATCTAGAATTTACACACCATTAAAAGAGACAATTAACAAACTCAGAAGTTAAAAAACAAAACAAAACACATCTTCTCCAACAGCTAACACCCAGATAAGCAGTCATTAATACCAGACTAACAAGCAGAAAACAATACTCTGAGAAATTATCAAGGAAAAAACCACACCTCCACCAAAACTGGCATGGCAAACTATTGTATATAAACAGGGAGAAAATTCCACACTTAACTCAGACTCATGATATCTAATTGAGTAATAAAATGACTGCAAACAATCAGTGTAACAACAACAATTCCATTTCTTCAAAAGTTACATCAGATGTTAGACTGGAAACAGGTCAGCTTCAAGCAGTGATGCATGAGAGAACTGTTCATTGCAAATTGTCTCGAAATACTGCTTCCACTCGAAAATTGTATCAGCTGGCCACTCTTGTCTTTGATGTTGATGATATGCCTTAAGGTTTTTTTGTGCGTGTGAAATTTTGGTATGTTTTAATGAGAGAGTAGATCTTGTTTGTATCTTCAGGCAAGTCTAATCGGTTGTACACATCTTCGCAGTATTCAGACTATGTATTAGTCAATTCTTTACGTTACAGGAGACTTCATTCTTGGTAGTATCTGTGGTTATCTGATAGATTTTGGAGACGCTTCTTTACCATAATGGTCTGCTGCACATTGAGGTTTCAACATTGAGTCTTTATCAAGTGTAAGCAAAGTTGCCTGATTCCTAAGATGGTTAAAGCCAGTTTATATTTTATGCAAACAAATTTTCAGAAAAATGTGACATCCTTTGTAATATAAATTCACCTGTCCCAGTGACAAGATTGCAGAGCGTCTTGGAGCTATATAATCTCCTTATGTTGTCTGGGAAAATATAGCTATTACTCTTATTTGACACATGTCAAAATATTTGTATAGTCCTTATCAAGCCATTTTAATGCATCTTGCTTGATAAGCTGGCTCTGGCCCCCGGCAGGGAAGTGAAAAGTAAGCATCATGCAATTATCTATGGCTTAACGTCTAAACCCATGTGTGTACTTCCATAAAATAAATTAGTTATTTTCTGAAACAGAAAAAAATAATGCACATAAGCACTAAGTAAAGTTTATGAACTTATTTACATTGTAATTCCTTATTGTTCTTGGTTTAATGCAGCTACAAATGTATTAAAATTGTCCTTCCTCCTTTCTTTGCTGGAGTTATGACTGGTTTTAGTTCAGAACAGTTTAGAAAATAATTTCAAAGATAGAATTTCCACTGTCCTTTGTTTGATCCAAATGCTAAGAACAAAAGTGAAGGATATCTTATAATTTTTGCAAACTATAAAGGAAAGTGAGAGCCACTAATCCATAATTTTGAAGGATTTATGCCTCATGCTATTTTTATTTTTTATTTATTTATTTGTTGAGCATGAATAAGATAACAGATATATAAGTATAAACATGATTATGAATACAGGAAATGGATACTAATAAATGGGGCAGTAGGACAGGGATGGTAGGCACGTTGGTGCGCTTAAAAACTAGAAGAAAGTTTTTAACTTGTTTCTTCAAACACAGAACTATTCCAAAAGATAAATAGTAAAATAATAAAGACTAGAATAGAAAATGGGGAATTGTATTTATTTGTGTGCATTTATCTATATTCATATGCCTTAAAGTTAGTTTTGACCCCTGTCAACTGCCTTAGACTAACCCATAAAAAATTCTTGCCAAGATTTTTGGAAGTGACTGGCCATTCTTTTTATCCTATGGCTGAGAGAGTGTGACACTTTGTGCCTAAGTGGGGGACTAGAACTCAGTCTCCCAGCTTGGTGCTTTAACCATACCCCAAACTCACTATCTAAAATGGGGAACAGAAGAGCAGATAATTCAAAGCCAATAACATACAAAACTGTTAAAATATTTGCTAAAATTAAAAAAAAATTCAGTGCTTATAGTGTCAGAAGAAGAAAACTTAACCCCTTAGCAAAGGAGCTTCAAAATTTGAGATGGAGCTCTTAAGAAGACATCATAGCCATCTTCAGATGTTCACCTGGGACAGCCCAAGGAAGAGAGGAAATGAGTGCACAATTATTGACCCTATGCTGTGTTTCTCATATCAGTGGTGGGTTGCTCCCGGTTCGCACCGGTTCACGAGAACCAGTAGTAAAAATCTGTCATAGTTCAGAGAACTGATAACGATCGCTGGCTGGCCATGTTCCCGAACTGGTTCCCAGCCTGGTTGCCGCTCGCTTGCCACACCTGCCCAGTTGCCGCTCACTTGCCCCGCCCATCCGCCTGCACAACACTCGCATACTCACTGTTCATTTGCCCATTCAAATCTTGCCCCACCCATCCAAGTGCTATATAAATGCCTGTTCACCATGTGGCCCACTACTCGCCTCGTCACCTCGCCTGTGAATTCTGCTCCTGCCTGCTGAATTCGCCTGCGACCCAACAGAGCTGCCTCATCCCACCTACAGGTAAGCTACCCCAGCTCACCATACCTCACGTTGTGCCTTTCCTATCGCCCTCATGCTCTTGCAGCTGGCCGGGGCTTGCCTGCGGACTTCCAGGCTGCCCGTGCCATTTCCAGCCTGCCGCAGCTACCCAAGCCTGGTTTCCCGCTGGCTAGGGCTTTCCTGAGGCCTTCTGGGCTGCCCACACCAATCCCCGGCCTGCCGTGGCTACCCGGGCCAGTTTTCTGCCTCCCACACTGGCTGGGGCTCGCCTGTGGCCTTCCGGGCCACCCACGTCAATCCTCGGCCCGCTGTGGCTACCTGGACCCAGCTGGTGCCTTTCCCACCAGCCGGAACTTGCCTGCCACCTTCTGGTCCGCCTGCCCCAATCCACATGCTTTGCGACTACCCAGGTGGCCTAATATTTCCACCATCCCTCCAGCCTCCAGCCCATTTTACCTGCCTGCCTTGTACAGCCTCCATCCTCCAGCCAGCCTTCAGTAGCTGAATACAGAGCAGCTTGCAGACCTGCCTGGCTGGAAGTGGAAGGCATCCATCGGCTACATCCATTTCATCGGTGAGCAACTGATCTTGTCTGTCTGTCTGATACAGTTTCAGTTGGGTAAATGGCTGGGGTTTTTTTATTTATGCTTTTTAAAAAATGATTGTAGTAATGGTTTTTTGAGGCAAGTGTCATTCTTTTTAGGAAATGGGTTTTTGGGGCATGTGTCATTCTTTTTAGGAAATGTTTTTTTGAGGCAAGTGTCATTCTTTTTAGGAAATGGTTTGTGTAGGTCATTCATTAGAGCAAAGAAGTCTGTGCTGTGGAAGATAGACAATTCTTTCATCGTTCTTCTGTAAGTATTTGTTTGTAGCTCTTTCAGTGTGTTACTCTTATGCAAGGTGTAAGTGCATGCAATTAAAAACTTCCTTTCTGTATCCCTTCTTTGTGCATGTCATTCATTAGATCAAGGAAGTCTGTGCTGTAGAAGACAGACAACTCTTTCATCGTACTTCTATAAGTGCTTGTCATTTATTAGGGCACGGACTGTGGTCAGTGGCGTTGAAGACAGACAACACTCATAGTTCCTCTGTAAGTACTTGTGTAGTTCTTTTATTGTTTTATGTACTTATTTTATTCTTATGTAAATAAGTAAGTGCACAAAATAATAAACTACCTTTTTGTATATCTTCTTTTTGTAGGTCATTCATTAGGGCAAAGAACTCATGCTGCTGAGTCACATGACCAGGAAGTCACAGCCGCCGAGCCACATGAGCAGGAAGCCACACCCACCCAGTCACATGACCAGGAAGCCATGCTCGCCGAGTCACATGACCAGGAAGCCACACCCACAAAATAAGCCACACCCACAGAAACGGTAATAAAAAAATTTGGAACCCACCCTTGTCTCACCCTCACAGCTTCAGATCTTGAGCATTAAAGGATTAAAACAATGTTTTGTCTTTACTTCTGCTCACTTGAATTAAGTAGAATTATCTCTGAATTATGTCTCCTGAAATCTACTTTCAAAGTTTGCTGCTCAAATTTGGCAACGTCTGAAAATAAATGGGTGATGCAGACATATTTAGATGGGCAGAGAACTGGGGCTAGCCTTCCACTTATTTAATTTGTATATTGCTCTTCTTGCCTAGGCAATAGTGGTAATAATATATCGGGAGTCTGGTAACACTTTCTCCCTAACAAATGTTATTAAAAGCCACAAGCTTTTATCAGCTGTATTCCACTTCAACAGGTATATAGAGAAGCTAAATGGATGTAAATTGGGAGCAGGCATACCTTTGATAATGATTTAAAAGAAAGGATAGTGGAAGATTGCCCAATTTTTTCCTGGAGAAAGTTATATAATTGGAGCCCTGCCATTAAATAACCTTCATTTCTGGCCCTTGCATTCAAACTTGCTGGTGGGAACAAGCAACTACTTTCCAATGTGGCCCCAGTAAATGATTTTGTCAGCTCACTTGCCAGATAAAAGGGTGTCGTCCTAAGCAACCAAGAGAGAGGCTAGAGAAAAGCCATGGATATTTGCCTTGAGTCATGGATATTGTGTTCAATAAAGTTCCTTTTTTGAAATTCTGGGTCAGGTTAATAATATGTAATGAAAATTGTGACCGGAGCCTCAGCTTCACTTTTACTGGGGCATAGCAAATAACATAGTTAGGTTGGAAATCAAGTTTTACTCTCAAAAGGTGTAGGCTTATTTCCAGATGTAAGCAGAATTAGTATGATTTTTTTAAGTTCTCATAGTTCCTGCTTTCAACAGGGAAAAAATGAATTCAGCAGGCATTTCTACCAGCTGTGCTTCTCTACAAGAAGCATGTTCAGGCTTTGAAATGACTTACTTTTCCAGAAGTTATCAGTTCTGAGAAATAGTTACAATAATATGGCCTTACATCTGGACTCCCTGCATGAACGAATTCCTGCCAGGGAGGGAAAAATATGTGAGCAATTGGATTTAAAACTAATGAAGGCAATTTGAACTTTCCAAACCAAAAGCACTTATTAAAGATAAGTGACATCATTATTTCTGAAAAGTTTAAAAGTGAATGTTGGTTTTAAAGGTATTTTAGAGTTGATCAAAAAGTAAGGTGTAAAATTACTACCCATGTTGTCCTTTAGGAAGCAAAGAAAAATTAATAGCAATATATAGAATGCTTAATATTCTTTATTTTTTTTCATTAAGTATACTTGTTTGCCTCCTGTGGTAGTTAACAACAGAGCCATGGTCATTACTGTGAAGGTTGCTTCCAGACTGAAGGAGATAGCAAACACGGGTTGATCATTTAATTGAAGATTATGTTGGGAAAATGCTATGCACTGATTCTGTGTTCAATTCTATTGCACAGTTAACCTAGCTAGAATCTATCCATCTACATCACTAGTCAGAGTTAGATTCTCTCTATAGTTTTACACCCTCCATCTTATCAAAAATTGGATGTCTTGGCAGAGAACTTTGGAAAGAGATAAGAGACAAATAACCTGATCCTGTGCTGTGTAGAGCTTTAAGTGTGCTAACCAAACCTTGCACTGCATCCAGAAAAAATACTGGAGCCAGTGTGACTTGTGCAACGAGTGAATTTGGTGCACCCAATACTGCACATGCTGCTGCATTCTGGACCAGTGGAAGCTTCCAAATGTTTTTCAAGCTCAGACCAATGTATAAAGCATTGCAACAATCCAATTGGAAGTGGCTACAGCCAGTGAGCAGGGGCCCCTGATCCAGGAACAGGCACAACCGGTACACGAGAGATTTTTTTTGCAAAGGCCATCCTAGCCACCGTTGTCACCTGCTCATTGAGTCCCACTTGTGAGTGCAAAACGCATTCAAAATTCAGTAGTTCCTCTGACTTTTTCCATTTTTCTTTCTAACAGCCATCAGTGTATTGTCAGTAGCACATAATGAAAAGCAGTGTATAATGCCATGGTACAGTGACCTTATGCCATGTAATTCTGTGAATGGACATGGATAAAAGTTGGACTGAGTGAAAAGCAACTAAAGTCAAGGGGTCAAAATATTTATTCTGAAGGTGTCAGTCTATGCAGCGTGTGGAGAAGTAAATACAACAAAATATGGATTTCATAAGAAACGATGGTTCTCTTAAATGGTTCCCATGTGAAGTGGATGAGCCAATGCAGTGAAAATGTACTAGGAAGGCTAAATGGGTGGCATGTTGAAATGTACCCGTAGATGACTAGAGTGCTTGATTCATACAACATTTATTTGTTAGATTAATATCTTGCTTTTGTCCAGGAACTTAAAACAGCATATAGAGGACTTCTCCAATGCACATAAAAACAATGCTATGAGGCAGAATGGAAATGCCATGTTTTCAGATCAGTCAGTGTCTCCTGAGCTATGACACTCTCCTTCAGAATCTTCTTTCACAAAGTTTGAGATTCTGGGGACATGACTGTTGATGTGTCAGAATAGTCATAGGGTGTGGGCTTGCTCTGCATTTTCTAAGCAGCTGTAATCTGGTTTATTTTTATTCTTATTTATTTATTTATTTATTTATTTGTCACAACATTATATACAGGAACATATATTGAAAGGAAACAATATGACAGGAATGGTAGGCACTTTTGTGCACTTATGCACGCCCCTTATAATCCTCTTAGGAATGGGGTGAGGTCAATGGTAGACAGTTTTTGGTTAAAGCTTTTAGGAGGTGGAGAGGAGACCACTGAGTTAGGTAGTGTATTCCAAGCATTAACAACTCTGTTATTGAAGTCATATTTTCTGCAATCAAGATTGAAGTGGTTGACATTAAGTTTGAATCTGTTGTTTGCTCTTGTATTATTGCTATTGAAGCTGAAGAAGTCTTTAACAGGAAGGACATTGCAATAGATGATTCTGTGTGTTAAACACAGGTCTTGTCGGAGTCGGCGGAGTTCTAAATTCTCTAATCCCAGGATTTCAAGTCTGGTGGAATATGGTATTTAGTCAGTCAGTCAAACATTGTGATTTTCTTAAGTGTTTGCTAGAGTCCGATATATTTTCCACCTTGTATTTATTTTTCTAGCTACTGACTATATTGGGGAGCCCGATGGTTTGAAAGGTTGGAGGATCTGGAAGCAGGGAGAATGAAAAGCCAGAAATTTTGTTGGTTCAGATTGTGGTAGAACATGAATGAAAGTAAAAAGGGCAGGCCCAAAACCACACAAAACTATCTATGACCAGTGCAATGCTAATCCATAAAGTATTGTGAATTTCTCTTCATTGGTTTTTTATGGCCAGTGAATGAGGATTTAATTTGTTTTTAGTTGAAGGAAAGCCAGAACACAAGACAAAGTGAGCCATATTTGAGAATATAAATATTGCAGTAGGAGCAAGATAGCATCAACTCCTAGCTACCACCCCAGGTCTTGTGACATAATAGAATATAATTCTCTATTGGCCAAGAGTGATTGGACACACAAGGAATTTGTCTTGGTGCATACGCTCTCAGTGTACATAAAAGAAAAGATACATTCGTCAAGAATCATAAGGTACACTACTTAATGATAGTCATAGGGAACAAATAAGCAATCAAATCATATTAGGAAACAATCAATATAAATCGTAAGGATACCAGCAACAAGGTTACAGTCCTACAGTCATAAGTGGGAGGAGATGGGTGATAGGTAACAGTATATACATTTGTTTAATAAATTCTTCAGCAATCAATCATGTGCATTGAACACATGGCACCCAAGCTTCAGATGTTAGGAAATGTCTTTTCATAGCTGGAAAGTGGAAAGTTTTAATGGTCTAAAAGAACATGGTTTTGAATGCTGATAATATCATTGAATTCTTTTAGGTTGTTAATTCTCACAATGCAATAAAGTGAATGTAAATCTTGAGAACAAGTCAGAAACCCACCAGGTAGCTTCCTTCAAGTCTGAATCACATATCCTTTAAATTTTAATAAACATAAATGAGGCCACATATATCAGTTTCACAAAAATATTTTCTTTCTCTGATTCTTGTCAAATGTTGTGTTTATCTTATCTTTTCCTTCGCATCCGTGGATGAAATAGTATAATAATATTCATGTTTTCCAATGCAAGCTGCTAGTGAACACCTTTCTTTATATCAAAATATATTATGATGGATAAAAAATGCAATATATGTGGTTGCTGACCTTTATCAAATAACATAGTTTTAATACTGCAAATGCTCCATTTACAAGTGTGGCGGAAACCTCAGGAATATTAAGGAGTTTTACTTACAATGCTGTTGGTTACATTAAAGAATCAGTGAAGTTTATCACACAGATTGCTAATGTTACCCCAATTGAAGCTACTTCTGTTCTTCAAAAAAAGGAAAATTTGCTAAGTGATGCTGTTTGCTCTACCGATATCAATGGCATTCAAGATTCAGGTGCTCATTTCCTTTTGCAAATGCAAGTACAAATAGTTTGTTTCTTGGCTTCAAAGCATATTGGAGAATAATTTTAAGCTTGTTCTTTAAGAGCAGCTACCTTATGAGAGGATATGCTGCACTTCCTCACAATAGGCACACAGTCCCATCTGTAATTAAATGCTACAAGCATTTCAAGTGAATTCATGCTATTGAAACCATGAATTCACATGCCTATGGATGAATTCACATTCATTTTAGATCGTTCACGGTCTAGTCTTCCTTTCCTAATAAAGGGAAGATCTCCAGGATATTCCTCTCTCTGTATACGCCGTAATTTTATTTATTTTCCCAGTCTCCACCAAGTGGCACTGTGGGGAAAAATATAAAACTAGCTTAGCTTTTATTTAAATACTCAGTGCTTATGGATCTCCACTCCTGTGGATCTGGGCAAGGTGGAAGATTTGCATCAAAGGTGATAGGAAAAAAAATTGTGGATATATCAGTCAGGGGTAAAATCCAGCAGGTTCTGGAGAACCGGTAGTGGAAATTTTGAGCAGTTCAGAAAACCGGTAGTGGAAATTTTGAGTAGTTCGGAGAACCAGCAAATGCCACCTCTGGCTGGCCCCAGAATGGGGAGGGAATGGAGATTTTGCAGTATCCTTTCCTTGCCATGCCCACCAAGCCACACCCACAGAACCGGTAGTAAAAAAAAATTGGATTTCACCACTGACATCAGCAGATATTTTATTTTCACCCCACTTGAAGATGGAGTATGGGAATAATTCCAGAAAATGATGTATACTTAATTTAGGAAGAGCAAAATTAAGCAAAATAACATTGAAATACTGTATCACAATCCAGGTAAAAGCAAAACTTTGGACAGGATGTTCATAAATGGTGTGTGCTTTATGCTTTCCTGATCAGTACATGAAAGAAAGAACCAGGGCAGTGAAATAGTAAACCTTTCTTCACATGCCAATCTCACTGCCTTTTAGAAAGATGCAACCAAGCAGACTGCTGAAACGAAATATATATTACTTCTGTATATTCTAATAGCAACCAGAGGCTTATTATATAAAAACAGCAACAGCTGGAAATCTCAACCAACTAGCAGGTCAAATAGATTCCAGATGGCGTGCCCAGAATCTGGGGAAAACTCAACTGTCTATGCCACGACCCTAGTTTAAAGCAAATGGCTTCTTAGTTTGGTCCAAGACACTTTCTGAGCATTTGAAAGAATTTCATTTATTTTCACTAAATAGAAAAGTGTATGTGCTTTTTGCTATTCTGCAGCTAAGTAGAGAAAAGGGGAATCTAAAATCAGGACCTGCGATTTGTATTAGATATAATGGCTTTCTGTTCTTGGCAATTAATGCAAATACAACTTCTATACCAGATGGGTCCTGTTACATGCATAATTGCATACAGGGAATTCTGAAGCAAAATCCAATGAATGGTGTGTTTTGTTATTAACATTAGGGCTCATGCATAGACCAGGACTAGTTTTTCAATGAAGGCAGAGTATTTACACTATACATTTTGTCCCCAAATTCCGCATATGTATGCTTGATGTTATGGGTATTCCAAAAAAGCCAGAAACTTATTAAAGGACTGCAGGTACTTTATGCATGATTATTGAAATGGCTTTCCACAAAATTTACTTTGATGGATATCAACTGGAGAGGTTGGAGCCAGAGTCTGCTGTTTTAATGATTCTCACACATCTGTCCACAGGTACAAATCACCCCAGTGTTTTTCACTGTGGTCTATAATTTATTGATTGGATTGGATTTTAGCCTGCCAACAATCAGTCAACTCTCAGCAGGTTACAATCAGTAATTTGTAATAAAATGTCTGCAGTAAAATCCAAAGCAGAAAAATATTTATATATAAAACCATCTCAAATTTACATGAATCTTGGATGTCAACTATAGACAAAACATACTGGCAAATGCATCTCTTTAACATCGGCTTGAGACATCACCAACTATGAGGAAGGGGACCCATTCTTGAGACCCCTAGATTTTTGCCTTAATTTTCAGATGTCTTCTCTTTATTGTTCCTACATTGTGAACGAGTGAAATGTTGACAGTTATCACAAGGATTTATGAAAGTGAAGAAAGCCACCAGTTTCAGGAAGCTAGAATAATGTGTGCAATAAAATTCAAACATCTCTAGAAAAGTGCTAAATATATGCTGGGGGAGGGGGTAAAAATCCATGTTTGTATTAAGTATGTCAGAATTCTAATTAACAAAACTGATTTTCAATTCATTTAACAAAAAGAAAAAAAGGCACTTGGAAAATTCCATTCCTAGTGAACCTGAATATAATGTGACCAGGTTACTAGAAATTTATCTTTCTTTCTTCTTTCTTTTTTTAATATCAAGTTTGATTTATGAATTTCAGAGGCAGTGAAGGAATATCTTTCAGTATGCCACTGATTCATATGGACCACATATTAAAATTAATAGAAATGTCTGCATCAGGTAGATACTGTTACTTCATATATTTACATAGCTTTTTTATATGGGACATTGTTTTTCTCTCTTTAAACCTTTAAGAAATCCAATAGGAGGGCAGCAGAGGGAGCTGTAGGATAGTTGTTCTCCAGATATTATCTGCCTTTCTGAAATTAATTTATGCAATAAATACCTGTCAATGTCATGACTTGCAGACAATACAAATACAGAGAGAATCCTTCCCCTTTTTAATTATACTTTTTTTTTTCATTTGAAAGCAATCACAAGGGATTATAATGTTCAACCATTTCTTCTGCACCTTTTTAATCTAACTTCTCCAGAATACGTTCCATCACTATGGGAAGATTTCTGAACCTTACAATTAGTCTCTTTATATTTCCCCTGTGACCCAAGAGATACTTTTGAGATGACAACTAATATTCAGAGAATGGGATGAAGAAAAGATTTAAATATTAGTTGAAATCTGCTCAGTTTTGCTCATCTCTTCTCAAATGGAGAATGAGATCACAGTTCGTTTTGTAATTAGAAATCCAGAAGTCAATATCTTTCCCGCATTATTTTGAGTAAAAAAAAAAAGTCATTCTGGAACACTAATCAAGAGCTTAAAAAAAGAGAGAGAGAAGGAAAAAGTTAACAGTACTTTTCGGTGTTAGTTGAAGCATCTTCTCCATTCATTCAACCAGTGATGTGCCAAAAAAATAGCAGCATGGATTAGTTTTATATCCATTCACTAATGGTTGTGTGATGCTAAACAGACATTATACACAGGGGTGGGATTCTACCAGTTCGAGCAAACCGGTAGATCCGACAATCAGCTGGGAATGAACCAGTTCACTCTGATGATCAGGTCGGTCCACCCACCTACCCCTGCGTTTTACTTACCTTTATCTTTTCAGCTGATTGGCATGGCAGAGCGGATTGTTGCACCTCAGCTGTGTTACTCCCAAGTGCTAACACAGAAGGTTATTATTTGTAAAACTGTGCACGCGCAGGCAGTGCACATTAGGCGCACACACACACAAGGTGCACGAACACTGAACCAGTTGTTAAATTGGCAGCATCCACCACTGATTATACATCACTAGAATGGAAATAACCGGAGTCTGATAAAACTGTTCCTGTTCTTCCAAGATGTTTTCCTTTCAACTCAAAAGAAACAAAAGCTTTCATCTGTTGTCTTTGATTTTTTTTTTCCTTAACCAAAAAAACTGGTCTAGAATCATAACTCTTGTACAGTTGACTCCAAATCAATATTTTCACGTATGAGGAAACACTCTGTACCTTTTAATATTTGAACTAACTTTCATGGATTAGGGAAATTCTGGGAAATTCAAATGTAGTTTGACTTTCTGTTTTCTGAACAGGTAGCTTGACAATCACTATATAAGTTTTAATTCTTGTCAGCTAGCTGTATAAATTTCAAACGATAAACCCATTTCCTTAGCAATTTGTCCCCATAATTTTGTAAATAGATCAGAATTGCATAAAAGGGTAGATTGTTGCATCATGGTCATAGATTTTATAAGATGAGAAACTTATCAATTCTTTATCAGAGCTATGAAGCCGATTCTGTATATGCTAAATAATAACATATTATTTCCAGTTAAAAGAATTAACAGTCATGATGCATGAATAATGTTGCATAATGGGAAGAACGATCAAATTTGCAAATATATAGATCATTCAGAAAGCACTGTCTCTTGCCATCTTCTATTAAAAATGATTTTCTCTGTTCGTAGAGTGTCTTTTAATATAAAGATTGGCGAGCTATACTTCGTCCATCCCTGTCTTGGGTTGCTTGTCATGAAGGATACGATGCTTTCTCTAATACTTTTCTTGATTGACACCCTTACAAAATTGTGAAATAAGAATGCGTGAAAGTGTTATCTCCGCTTTCTGCCCCTGGTCTATGGCCTTTTTTCAGGGCTTCTTTATTAGGTTTTTGAAATGATAAATATAGGGACTGAATAATCAAATACCCAGTAATCCAATATCCTGAGCTTCGCTGTATGCAGACATCAGAGAATATGCACGATGTCCACATTATCGTCCATCGGCAGATCCAGCAGAGCAGAGTAGCCACAAATTTCCTGGATCTGTTTTGTTCTGCTCCCCTCTGGGACTCTTCTGTTGCATCAATTATTTCCAGTGCTGCTGCGTCGCCCTGAAATATATCACAGCCAAGCTTCTGTATTTTCTCTTCAATTTCAGTAAAGGTTTTTTGTCGGCACACCAGGCCTGCTTTTCTAAGCAAAAGCCTGCTTGTGTTTCCTTTCCCTCCTGGTCCTGATGCCATTGGAGGTCACATCTTATGTCTGTTTTTTGTCTTGGGGCAGATACAACGTGAACTGAAAGTGGGGAGAGACACTGAGTTTTGCTTCTTGTCTCGGACAAATTACTCTGATTACTGTGCAGTTTCACAAGGTGATCCTCCATTGCAATGGGGAAGGACCTAATTGATTGGTACACTCAACATGCCTAATGGATCCTGATGTTTTTCAGAGACTGGCTGGGGAGTTATCTAGGGCCTGATAGGAAGTTCAGCTATAGCTAAGCCCCTGTTTAGCTGCTGGAATAGGAGAGCCATTATGGCATTTTTCCAGATTGCGTCAGAGCAGCTTCTCCCCTCTTCCAGACCCATTGTGGAAGCTTAGTTTTCCAAAGAACTTAGGGAGATGAAGGAGCAGAGAAGATGCCTAGAGCACAGCTAAAGGAAGCCCTGTCTTGAATATGCTGCTCATTGGTAAGAGCTCACATTTGAGCCGATATAATGGCAATATGGGTAAAAGGAATGAAATATTTCAAATCCCTTTGTGTCTGCTGAATGCCATCTAATAAATCTGGATAAAGTTCATTGTGGACTAAAATGTCTCTGAAAAATTGGACATTGCATTGTGGTGGTGACCAATGGCTAGATGAAGTATTCTGGCTGATGGAGCCTCTCCAGATAACGAGAGACTCACAAGTTGCCCAACTTCACTCCTTGTGAGGAGATTGCAGGAATTGTGGCTGACTCATGAGTTTGAGCCGCTAGGAGACAAGAGATGGCATAACTGCACCCACAGCCCAGTCTTTAAAGGACACTGAGTTCATTCAAAGCTTCATTTTCTTAATGACCTTTGGAAACAATCAATTTTAAGAAAGACCTTCAGATCATCAGGAAAATAAGAAAAGCCACTGGATGTCAGATTTCATTCCAGAAAAAGAAAAAGAAAATAATGCTTTTAAGAATACAGAATTAACATTAAAAAGCAGTTTTTACTTAAGAAAGTTATAACCAGACAAAGGGAATGGTTCGCATTTAAAGAAGTAACAATTTGAAATGAATATTTTTGATATTTCCTGGAAAAAATTAGCTGAACACGTAATACCTTCATCTTTAGTATCAAAGTTAAAATACAACTGGTGGATTTTTACAGAAGAAAGTGATAAATGTAATATGGCATAGAGTGGGTGATTTTGTAAACAGAGCTACAGACAGTGGTGAAATCCAAATTTATTTACTATAGGTTCTGTGGCTGTGGCTTGGTGGGTGCGGCAGGGGAAGGATACTGCAAAAATCCCCATTCCCTTCCCACTCCTGGGGGAAGGATACTGCAAAATCTCCATTCCCACCCCACTCTGGGGCCAGTCAGAGGTGGTATTTGCCAGTTCTCTGAACTACTCAAAATTTCCGCTACCGGTTCTCCAGAACCTGCTGGATTTCACCCCTGGCTATAGAGTATCTGATTGGACAAAAGCCTTAAGGACACAGAAAAGGCAAAACAGAAAGAAAGAAAAGCCAGTTTTTAATTTTCATTTCTACAACTTTTGCTTTTGGATTGCAAAGTAGATGAGAACTATTTTGGGTTTCTAATTACTTGGCTTCCACTATTCATACAGTGGCGATACTGCCAATGGATATTTCAGATCATAATCTAGTGGCACTAGCCTTTGAAAAGAAAACTAGATCCTTCAAATGGAGATTGATGAAACTTTAGTGCAAATGGAAATAACCATAGAAAATTGTAAAAAGTTAAAATAATTTTTGAAAATGATCTTGAGGCTTCATCTTGGGGTTAGTCTGATTCTCTCAGACCTGGAGAGAGGAAATGGCTCTTTTCAGGTGAAGATTGAATGGAGTTGCAAAAGGAAACGATAGTGAAGGATTGCAAAAAGAAATTAAAATAACTTTTTTAAAAGAATAATTTTAATAAAGGCACAAGTGAAAATAATTGGGATGAAGCAAAGCTTTTGTAAGAGGATATTTCATACAATATAACTGTGAATTTAATAAAGAAAAGGTGATAGAAAATACAAGTATTATGGATGACATAAAAGAATTTTAAAAGTCCCCAGAGAGGACAAGTATTATCCAGCAAATTACACTCCTACAGATTCAATTATCTGTTTTAACAGTGAGAAAGATGGGTCAATTAGGCAAAAAGAAAATGAAAATTTAAATTTGCAAATAAACTGGGGAAATAATTGGCATATAAATTGCGAGAAGAAAAAGGGGGAAAAAGTGATACCAAGAAGGAAATATTGTTATAGCAGAGAATGCAAATATGCAAAAAAACAAAAAACAAAACTCCAGATAAAAAACTTAAGTCATGGAGCAAAGTCAGACAAAATTTGAAGTGCAATTATGAACCAATGATGAACATGTAATTGCTAAAATATATAGACTTTTGTTGAAATTTGAAATGGAAAAAGAACCGGTTAAATAATATATGATAAAGTGGACAATTGGTTATAACATATAGAGGAATCAATGGGAAAATATATGGTCAAAATAGTTGAAACTTACATTATGATCTCAAGGAAAATGTTTATAAAATAATATATCATTGGTACATAATGCCAGAGAAATCTAGAATATATTTATATAAAGGTATTGCAAATGTATGTTAGAAATGTGAACATCATGAAGGGACATTTTATTGTGCTTGGTGGCCATATAAAAAAGGTAAAACAATGAATTCAAATGCGCACTGATACTGAGGGTTTTAAGATTAATATATAAAACTTTCCCTTTTAGAACTGATTGTTATATATTTAGAAAAGAATCATGGAAGATTTTTTTTTCAAAATATGGTCACTGCATATCACAAAGATGAAAAGATTCAGCATTACCCACCATGGAAGAATGGTTGTAAAATTGACAGAACTTGCTGAGATGGCTAAACTGACTTCTTTGATTAGAAAAAGATCATTATTGACATTAATTAATGACCAAAAATGGTTTGATTAGAAATGCTGAGAAGAAAATTAGAAGCTGCTTCTTTAAATATATTTTCATGTGTTCTGTTCTTTTATTTTCGCTATTTTTTTTTTGTCTCTTGCTTTTTTTTTTCTTCAAATGTATTCCTTGTTATATATGTAAAATCTTTTAATAAAAACTATTTAAAAAATGGTCAACAATTTAATCATCCAGTCCAAATTATTTCCAGAAGAAATTTGTTTTTAGTTGAGCTAATGATGAGAGGCCATACCAGAGAGCAAACACTGGTATACCTACAAACTTTGCCTACCCGTATTTCCACAAAATGGGGAACTTCCAATTGTTTTTATTTATTCAATTTATATGCTGCCCATTTTGCTAATCCAAAAAGACTCTGGGCAGCTTAGAAATGCAAAATAAATAAATAAGTAAAATAGAATTACAAAAAAACAGTCACAATATAGAAACAATTAAAATTACAGGAATGAAATAGAAAAAATGAGATTTTGCCTTTCCTGGTAAAATCAAATTGGATGGGCCAGTTCTGTTGGGTGAACATGTTCCTGTATCTTACTGCAAGTGTCATGAAAACTTGGTGACCAACAAAAATGTTGTTTCTGGATAACTATCCAACAGAAGATCCTGCATTTAAGATTATTTCTTCTCCTTCTCAGGTATATTATCTAGAAGAGCAGGCAGCAGTGACAGGAATCCTTATTGTAATTATTTTTTTAATTCCACAGGTATACTTAGGTTTCAAATACCGAGATGATCTCTTAATCTGCAGCAATTAGAATTCTGGAGAATTCATTTGGCATCTTGTGATACGTTTTTAATTATTTTCCTATTGTGCCTTTCTTTACCATTTATCTTAAGCTGCACACCTGATGTCCCTGGAAATTTTTAGTTATTTGCTCTTTCATTGCACAAGAGCGGATTGATTTAGTTTCACTTGGCTGATCCACTCTTGAAGCTACCTTCCTTTCTGAAGGAGTGTCCATTGTCCACCCCAATAGGAATTCATGTTATAATGGTATTAGGAATGGAAAGCATGCTTCCTTGTTCAACGAGTTTCTATTTTACTTTCTTAGAAAATAGGGCACAGATTTCTGGTGCAGCAAATGTTCTTGCTGATCTCTAAAAATAAAATAACTTATAAAAAATGACTGCATCTGACTTTTTTTTTTTAAAAAAAAGAAAGAGGTTGTACTTATTTTCTTAACTGTAGATGATGACCTCTTATGTTTTATTTTTAAAAAACCTGGGGTGACTCTACACAGCAGAAAGCTTCCCCTGATGCTTCCTAGAATGGCATTATGGATCATAGAGCGCCATTCCAGGAAGCCCGAGAGAATTAGCTGCTGGCTTACAAAGAGATGCTGTTGGGGTGCCGTGTACCTTTCAAACAATGAGTGCAGCCTCCTGTTTGTGCCCCACACCATTAATTGCTTTCCTCAAGGAAGGAGGCAAGTTCTAGTTGGCCAGACCATCTGTCAAAACCTGACTGATCATAAATTACTTGATCTACTCACATCTTGGCAGTGCCTGATCCACTGGGAAGGTGTTAGCAGCTTTGCAAAGAGAACTCTCTCTCAGCCATACACCCTCTGCTTCCCTAATGCTTCTTTTGTGACATCTGTGTGCTCTAGCAATGAAACCATGGCTTTTTAGCATCCAGGTTTCTGCTCCCATAGGCAAATATCAAGAAGCTTCTTATACCAGGAAGACTGTAAGAAAATGGAGATCAGGATGCTCAGTCACCACCAATCGGTTATCTCTCATGCTAATCCCCATTAAAGGAAATGGGGGCTAAATTTAGGAGGTTGTAATATAGGCCCCTGCTGCGACCCTCCTCTCTCCCAATTTCCCACAAGTGTTGGGGTACTGTGTGGCTGGAGTTCACAAAAGTTGTTGGTTTGTTGTGAGGGATGTGTTGCTTTTGCGGAGCTTGGGAGTTTTATGCAGGTTTGTATGTTTTTAATTATTGCTGGTAAAGCTCCTAGAGTTAACGATACACAAGGTGAGCGGTTATATCAATGTTTTAAATAAAGTTTGAAGCCAGGAGGAGAAATGAGAAGTTCTGTTTTTTAGTTATGGATCATGGTTTCTTCTGGGAGTTTACAAATTTAGCACTAGAGCATCAATTTCTAATGAATGGATGACATGCAGAGTTGATGTCTTTAGAAGTCAGAATATCCAATATCTCCTGCAGACTAAAGTAAAATAGCCATGGAGAGCAGGAGAGAAATAGCCATGGAGAGCATCCATGGAGAGCAATGACCAGAGGGAAGGAAGTGTGCCTACATCAACCTATTATAGCCATAACCCAGCCACTGACTACCTTGTCTGCAGTAGCATGGAGGCATCTTGTAATTTCTTTGTCTGGCCACTCTTATATCATGAGAAGAAGAAAAATATCACAGTACTTAAACAAGATGGAAGGCTGCCTTTATGGCAGGCTGAAGATGATATAAAAGAAACATTGTGAAGATACATCCACAACAGTTAGCAAGGCATTTTTGTGCTGTGGTTTCCAAGCTCTGAGGAAGAGCCAGGGGTGAAATGCTCCCGGTTCGGACTGTCTCGCCCGATCCGGTAGCAATGGCGGCTGGTGGTTCGGAGAACCGGTAGCAAAAATCCCTGGTCCCGCCCCGGCCCTGCTGAGCCTCGCCATCATCAGAGTTTTTTTTTTACTTTTAAAAGCATCTTTTCTTCAGCCGAAAACATGTCTTTAAAAGTAAAAAAAAAAGCCTTTGATGATCCTGTGGCTCGGTTGGGATTGTCAGAACCCTTTAAACTCTTTTTTTTTTTAACAAGCTCTTCGGCCGAAGAGGTCATAAATAAAAAGGTTTTAAAAGGCTCCTCTGACAATCTCAGCTAAGTTCCTCATCACCAGAACCTTAAAAAAACATGTTTTCTACATGTTAAAACAATTATTTTAAGAGGTTCTGGGCTGCTATGAGGGAACTTCAGCTGAGATCGTCAGAGGAGCTTTTAAAATCTTTTTTTCCTCTGATGATCCCAGATGAGTTTCCTGATAATCACAGGCTTTTAAAATCACTTTTTAACAGCCCCCACTTACAAGAGCCCCCACCGATGCCCACCCAATGCTCCCTCCTCACTTACCTATAATTACTGCTCCTTTGAGGCTGGCAAAGCCATGCTTTACTTCAGCTACTGAAGTATCATCAACTAGCAACTGACTCTGCCTGCCTAAAATTCATCTCGTGAGCAATTGAATCTGCCTGCTTTGCTGGCTGAGGAACTCTGGGAGTTGAAGTCCACAAACCTTAAAGTTACTAAGGTTGGAGACCCCTGATCTAAATAAATAAATAAATAAAATAATAAAATAAAATATTTGTGCAGCTTTCTGAGATTTGGTGTATTTCTGTAGTGTTCACCCTAACTACACACACACACAAAATCTCACAAAGCTGTATGTGGCATTTTGTGTGTGTGTGAGTCAGTTGTGTTGTGTAAAGTGTGTAAAGTGTGAAAGTGTGAGGTTCCTGCTTGTTGCAGGGGCCATTTTGGGTGAAGTGTAGCTGCTTTTTACATTGTGTGTGAGTCAGTTGTGTTTTGTTGTGTGTGTATAAAGTGTGAAAGTTGTTTTTTGGTACCTCTTATTGTTTTGTATACTTTGTTTATTATTTTTATTATTTATTGTTATTGGCCACACCCACCCAGTCATCTGACCACCAAGCCACGTCCACCAATTAAGCCACGCCCACAGAACCGGTAGTGAAAATTTTTAGATTTCACCCCTGGGAAGAGCCCTAAAGTTCTGCAAACCATTTTCAATCAATCTAAGCTGGCCTTTTCAAACTGGATATCCAATTGATATTAAGCTACAATTCCCATCATTCTAGACCAGGGAAATCCAACCTTAGCAACTTTAACAATTGTGGACTTCAGCTCTCAGAAATCCCCAGCCAGCCTTGCTGGCTGAGAATTCTGGGAGTTGAAATCCACAAGTTTCAAAGTTGCCAGGGTTGAAAATCTCTGCTCTAGATTATTAATGATAATGTCTAAAGATAAGAGGACTCGTTATTCAATAAAAAATTGGGCATGCAAGGATAATAGAAATGAATTGGGGATATTTCACGATGTTATCTTTATTGAAGTGGGCTAGATTGTAGTACATCATTTCACCAACTATATTTTCTGATTTTTTTTTGCAAAACAAATCCTATGTTAATATTGTTCCTGCTCTACCTGGATATGTTTCCAGGGATATTATTTAAAGTTATTAGATATTTTCAGCCTCTCACCATCCACCTCCATTTGGTTGTTTATGGGATTTGAATAGCATACATGAAGATAATTGTGTACATAGACCATAAGGGGCGTGCATAAGCGCACAAACGTGCCTACCGTTCCTGTCCTATTGTTTTTCTTTTCTTCTTCCTATATATATATATATGCTTATACCTCCTGATATTTACTCATATATATGTTTATATACTATATAATCTTTTTGTATGATGTTGTGAATAAATAAATAAATAAATAAATAAATAAATAATATGAACTTAGAACAATGCATAACTGGGACAGGTTATTTTTACTGTGTGAGATGCAAAATAGGCATCTATGAAAATGTTTTTTTAAAAATATAAATATTTAACTGCATCAGTCTATGGCTGTAGTATGAGTATTCAAAAAAGCAAAACAATAGAAAACAAAACTTGGAATAAATAAAGGAAATATAACCATCTAGGACATCTACTGGTTGGTTGTAGTTGTTGCACAAAATACATGAAAACTATTCTAACACAGCAATTCAATTCAGGAACAGCTGGAGACCTGTAAGATTCTCAGTCTTGTGCTCTACAACTGGACCTGGCAGTTCTACTCTTCTTCAAGAAACTGTAAGGACAAATAAGTATACACACACACACAAACTTCCTTTTTCTTTCTGACATAGGAAGGTTGGGGTCTGAAGGGCGGGGAGAACATACATGGCCCTGCTCCTTTTATGTCAGACTAAATATCCTAAAAATATTTAGGGATGCGGTGGCTCAGGGGCTAGGACGTTGAGCTTGTCGATCGAAAGGTCGGCAGCTCAGCGGTTCGAATCCCTAGTGCGGCCGTGTAATGGGGTGAGCTCCCGTTACTTGTCCCAGCTTCTGCCAACCTAGCAGTTTTGAAAGCACGTAAAAATGCAAGTAGAAAAAAATAGGGACCACCTTTGGTGGGAAGGTAACAGCGTTCCGTGCGCCTTTGGCGTTGAGTCATGCCGGCCACATGACCACGGAGACGTCTTCGGACAGCGCTTGCTCTTCGGCTTTGAAACGGAGATGGGCACTGCCCCCTAGAGTCGGCAACGACTAGCAAGGGGAACCTTTACCTTTACCTTTAAATATCCTATCTCAAGTTCTGCAGCTCTTTGGATTTGAAAGTGAAAAACTCACCCATCATATATCAGTAGCCCCTTGGTGCAGTAAATTACATAAGATTATAATCTCAATTTTTTACTTATATAAAATTAGTATGTACTAGCATTTCCATAACAACAACCTCCTTAATCATCAAAACCCCAAATCAAAGCCCTCTCCTATTCACGTATGGTGTGGAAACCACTTCACATTGCATTTGGTCATCTCATTGCATCACAGGGTATTTTGTCAGATTTGGGTTTAGTGGGATGTCTGAACTCATATTGGTGTTACAAGCAAACCTGATTATGTTGATATCAGTGGTGAAATTCAAAAACTTTCCCTACTGGTTCTGTGGGTGTGTCTTGGTGGTCATGTGACTGCGTGGGCATGGCTTGGTGGACATGTGACCGGGAAAGCCAACTATCACACTTTAAACAAAAATAACACAAAACCTACCCAACTGACTCTCACACAGTGCAAAAGAATTTAGAATAGAATTTAGAATAGAATTTTATTGGCCAAGTGTGATTGGACACACAAGGAATTTGTCTTGGTGCATATGCTCTCAGTGTACATAAAAGAAAAGATACGTTCATCAAGGTACAACATTTACAACACAATTGATGGTCAATATATCAATATAAATCATAAGGATTGCCAGCAACAAGTTATAGTCATACAGTCATAAGTGGAAAGAGATTGATGATGGGAACTATGAAACGATTAATAGTAGTGCAGATTCAGTAAATAGTCTGACAGTGTTGATGGAATTATTTGTTTAGCAGAGTGATGGCCTTCGGGGAAAAACTGTTCTTGTGTCTAGTTGTTCTGGTGTGCAGTGCTCTATAGCGTCGTTTTGAGGGTAGGAGTTGAAACAGTTTATGTCCAGGATGCGAGGGGTCTGTAAATATTTTCATGGCCCTCTTCTTGATTCGTGCAGTATACAGGTCCTCAATGGAAGGCAGGTTGGTAGCAATTATTTTTTCTGCAGTTCTAATTATCCTCTGAAGTCTGTGTTTTTCTTGTTGGGTTGCAGAACCGAACCAGACAGTTATAGAGGTGCAAATGACAGACTCAATAATTCCTCTGTAGAATTGGATCAGCAGCTCCTTGGGCAGTTTGAGCTTACTGAGTTGGCGCAGAAAGAACATTCTTTGTTGTCCTTTTTTAATGATGTTTTTGATGTTAGCTGTCCATTTGAGATCTTGCGATATGATAGAACCCAGAAATTTGAAGGTTTCTACTGTTGATACTGTGTTGTCAAGTATTGTGAGAGGTGGAAGTATGGAAGGGTTTCTCCTAAAGTCTACCACCATTTCTACGGTTTTGAGTGTGTTCAGTTCCAGATTGTTTTGGTTGCACCACAAGGCTAGTTGTTCGACCTCTTGTCTATATGCGGATTCGTCATTGTCTCGAATGAGACCAATCACTGTTGTGTCATCTTTTTTTTTTTTTTTTACATTTATATTTACATCTGCGAACTTCAGTAGCTTAACAGATGGATCATTGGAGATGCAGTCATTGGTATACAGAGAGAAGAGAAGTGGGGAGAGCACACAGCCTTGGGGGGCCCCTGTGCTAATTGTACAGGTATTTGATGTGATCTTGCTTAGCTTCACCTGCTGCTTCCTGTTTGTTAGGAAGCTTGTGATCCACTTACAAGTCTGTTCCGGTACCTGTAGCTGGTTTAGCTTAATTAGAAGAATGTCTGGAATGATGGTATTGAATGCTGAACTAAAGTCTACAAAAAGGACCCTTGCATAGATCTTTGGGGACTCAAGATGTTGTAGGATGTAGTGCAGAGCCATATTAACAGCATCATCTGTTGATCTATTTGCTCAGTATGCAAATTGCAAGGGGTCTAACAGCGGATCCCTGATGGTTTTCAGGTAGCTGGACTTCACACAAAAGCAGCTGGACTTCACACAAAATTGCCCCTGCAACAAGCAGAAACTTTACAGAGTCACAGAGAGCTCAAAAACAATCACACTTTACACACACTGTCACAAAAGCTACACAACTGACTCACACACAATGCAAAGGCAGCGGACTTCACACAAAATGGCCCCTGAAACAGGCCAGAACCTCACAGACTCACTGAGAGCTCAAAAACAAACTATCACACTTTACGCAAAAATACCAGTTTGGGCAATAGGTAGTAAAAAAATACTTTAAAAAGTTCCAACTATCGCACAGCATAGCTGATTATCGGAACCTTTTTTAAACTTTTTAAAGCATTTTTGTATTACCTATTTGCCTGAACTGGTAGTAAAACAATGCTAAAAAAAGTTTTAAAAAGTTCCGACGATCAGCTTGCTGTGCGTTCGCCAGAACTTCTTTTTACTTTTTAAAGCATTTTTTTTACTACCGGTTCGGTGAACCGGTAGCATTTTTACTAGTGGTTCGGGTGAACCAGCCTGAACCGGTAGCATTTCACCCCTGGTTGATACTCTCCTTAAACAATAACTAAAACAGACCATGCTTAGTGGCTAGTGTGAAGCCACACTTGGTGTTCTCCCATGTGAACATATACCAGTTTTTGACTCGTGACAGACACCGACTTTGAAATACGAAACTCGGACACTTTTGTGGATCTTTGGAGTACAAGCAGTTCTCAACTTACAACAGTTCATTTACTAAACATTCAAAGTTACAACGGCACTGAAAAATGTGACTTACAAAATTTTTCACATGACCGTAGCAGATCCCTATGGTCCCGTGATCAACATTCAGGTGCTTGGCAAGTGACTCACATTTTTGACATTTGCAGTGTGCTGGGGGTCATGTGATCACCTTTTGTGACCGTCTTACAAATAAAGTCAATGGGGAAGCCAGATTCACTTAACCGTGTTATTAACTTAACAATTGTAGTGATTCACTTAAAAACTATGGCAAGAAAGGTTGTAAAATGGGGCAGAGCTCACTTAACAAATGTCTTACTTAGCAACCGAAATGTTGGACTCAATTGTGGTCATAAGTTGAGGACTACCTGTTTTTAACTTTACTCTTAGCACCTTCATAAGCAGGGGTGAAATTTACTTATCTTCATTACCAGTTCACAAATATGAGTGTATGTGTGCACGTGCTACACTCACGTGCACCTCCTCCACACATGCACAGAACCGTCTGCGCAAGCACAGAGGGTCAAAAGTGGGACATGATGATGTCCAGGAGGGTGGGTGGAGCCTCCTACCGCTGGTGCTACTGGTTTGCCCAAGCCGGATAGAAATGGCTGAATTTCACCACCGTTCATAATCCATATGCAGGCTAGAGGTTGGGCTGGGCTGGCAATGGTGGGGGTAGGTTTTGCCATAGGAAGACTGCTTCTGCACTGCTAACAATATCTGGGAATGCTGAAACAAGTTGTTGGTTCGACCAACAATTTTACTTTCATCCTTACTGTAAGGATGTCAGGCCTGGAAACCATACTAGACTTTAGGGTTCCAGACGCTGCCACATTTTTCCCCTGAGGGGAGGAAGGGGGGCTGAGGGGTATGGTAACATTCTTCAAGCGGTCAAGGTCGGATGGTGTTCACATCTGCAGGAAGAGTGGCAAGAAGATATTCGAATGAACTGGGAGAACGTGGGACCATGTGACCATCAAAGGGGTCAAGGGGGTGGGACTCTTGGGGTTTGTATAACTGGGAAAAGAATCCGGAAATTCAGTTTTGGAATTTCACTCATCGTGTGCCAGTTTCCTCATGCTAGTAAAGAACTCTGGAAAACAATGGCTTCTGAGTTTTTTTTATGCAGAAGAGGTTTTTCTGGAACCTTGACATTATTCCAAAACTACTAACTTTCTTTTGCTAATGGTACCCTCTCCTCCGCTCAGAGGGGGCCCGTTAGGGGGGTGCTGGGCCCCAGCCTCCGCAACCTCCACAGCAGTGCAAAGACCCAGCGAAGATGGAAGAGCAGCAAGCTGAAAGCATGGATGTAGCACAGAAGCTTGAATCTAACGATTTAGTTGAAATCACCCACTTCCCATCGGAAGATATGACTCAAAAATCCAAAGTGGTAGAGCCTGCTTGTCAGCTTGGAGCACGGCCCAAAGACTCCGATTCATGGGTAAGCTGTCGTTCGGGAAAAAACATTTCCCCGGGGCGGAATGGAGAGCCCCCTCCCTCTTCTCAACCTCACTGGAGGACAGTAAAACCCGGAGAATCGGGAGAGTCACTGGATTGGGACCTGAGAAACCCCCTGAAATCCCAGTCCCTATTAGACCTCCCTGAAACTTTTGAGTGTTTGGAAGTGAGGCCTCGTATAAGCTCAGCTCACCCACCTCGAGAGCCTTTAGCTCAGCCTAAATTCACCTTCCCTCCCACCAGAGAGGGAGAAATTACTGAAGCTCAAAGCCGTTCCGATGAACGCAGAAGGACCTCCCTTCCCTCCTTCAGATGGCAGGGAGTTCAGGCAGCACCAGGGACTTGGGGGGAATCGCAACTCCCCCCTCCAATTGACTTTTCCTGCCAACAGAGGCCTATGCTGCCTCCAGCTGCTTCTATTCCTCCTGGTTGGGCATTTTATCCTGGACAAGGGTGGATCCAAGGCCAATGGCAAACAGCCACTTCAGCACCTTTCTTTCCTGGGGGCCCCAGGCCGATTTTTGCCTCGTCAGCTGAAGCATTTCAAGGACTTCCTTCTCAGCAGCCAGGGGGAATTCCACCCCCCTTCACAACTCAGCAACCAGCCACAACAGCAACGGCCGTCCCCCAAATCCCTCTTCAACCGCAAGCAGGCCAGCTAAACCCACCTGCACCCCCTCACCCAGCCCCTCCCCCTTTCAAACCAACCTTTGATGGGAATCCACACCACCTGGCTTACTTTCTCATCAGAATTGAGACTTACGTTGAACAATATAGACATCAATACCCATCAAAAAGAAGCCTAATCAACGCCATCTTGGATGGTATGAACGTGGGGCTAGCCTCAGAATGGATAGCTCAACTACACAATGAACGTGCACCAGAACTAAACCATGTTCACAGATTTATGGCACTGCTTCGCAACCGTTTTCAAGATGATGACCTAATTGCAGAATGTGAAACCACCTTAAAAACGATGAAGCAAGGTAACAAGCCACTAAAACAATTTGTATGGGATTTCAGAAGGGTTGCTGGCAATCTTAGACATTGGCCAGATCGACTTCTCCTCCACTACTTCAAAGATGCCATTGATCAAAACATCAGAAAAGCCTGCTCCACCAGAGGAATCCCAGAACAACTAAATGACTGGTACAACGTGTCCATCGCTCTGGACAGAGAATTCAACCCCCTCCAAAGCCAATCACCAACTACAACTCCACAACGACCACCTACAGGACCCTCCCTCTTAAGACCAACCACACCCTCCACCTTTCAGCCTTCAACAATAATCAAATGCTACCGTTGTGGAAAACTAGGACATCGGGCATCAGTTTGCCTAGCCCCAACACTCCTCCCACAGTATCGCCCACCAACTGCTACCCGACCACGCAAACCCCCTTGAAAGAATCCAAATACCAGTCGCTTTGCGAGACAAGCCATAGACCTCCCTACTGACCTTCTGTCATCTGATTCACCTCCTGACGACTCAAACCAAGCAGAAAACGACCCAATGGTGAGTGCACCCATTCCTCCATTTGCTATCAAAGTAAACTTAGTAATTCCAGGGGGAGGGGCCAAAAAGGATTTAGAGGCTATTGTGGACACAGGATGCACCAGATGCCTAATTTCAACCTCTACGGTCGCCCAACTCCGTATAAAAACATTTCCCTTGAAACACCCAATTAAATTCCACCAAGTAGATGGAACCTTGATTGGTGGCGTTCCAGCGACCCAAATCACACAACTGGTTCACTTAGAAATTGGAGCCAATCATGAACTTATAAGATTCATAGTAATTCCAAAGATGTCAGAATCCATCATCCTTGTCGTGTCCCACTCCTCCGCTGACGGCTGGGTCAGGGAAATCCGAATCAGGCTTGCCTCTGCAGCTCTGCCCAAAGTCCTAGCAAAGTCCTCAGAGCAGGCAGGAGACCAGTAAGTGACTTCAGCAAGATAAGTTCGACTTTTGCCTGACTCAGAGACTGCCAGAAAGTAGATCCTTTATATAGGCCATGGGGTGTGGCTCCATGACTCAGCACTCATTAAGGCCTGCCCCTCCCTTCCTTCTGTTGCCTCTGCCTCTCCAATCTTCGGATGCGAGGGTCATTCCAATCAGCTGTTGTTGGGAGTAAACCCTCCTCAGGCTCACCTGCTGTGGAGGAGGGGAAGGGGTCTAGCTGCTCCGTTTGCCTGGGCATGGAGTCAGGGCTGGGGGAGGGAGATGCTCCTTCTTCTGCAGTTTGTGTGGGCATGGAGCCAGGACTTGGGCCGGGAGGCATACATTCCTCAGTGTTCGGGAGCAGGTAAGAAGGCCCCGGCTGCTCTGAGGGCGGGCAAGACACAACAATCCTGGGTTTAGCTTGGTTGGACAAATGAGAACCCACAATCAAATGGGAGGATGGATTCAGGAAAATTATATGGAGTTTCAGACCCTTAGACCCAATTCCCCCTACCGAAAAAAAACTTATCCAAAATGACCACCAGAGGGAACCAACAACCACCATATCCAATCCATCTCCTAATGAACCACGCATCCCTAAAGCATACATGGATTTATCAGACGTTTTTAGCAAGGATGAATGTAACCTTTTACCCCCCCACCGACAAACTGATTGCGCAATTGAATTGCACCCGGGGGCAAAATTACCAAAACCCAAAATGTATTCAATGACACCAGCCAAAATGTCTGAACTAAGAAAATACATTGACACTAACCTAGCCAGAGGGTTCATTGAACCAGCAAAATCACCTGTAGCTGCGCCTGTGCCGTAGCCGAACCCACCAGACCCTGGGAAGAGATTGCCATGGATTTTATTGTTGAACTCCCATCTAGTGGGGGAAATACAGTGATATGGACCGTAGTGGACTTGTTCTCTAAACAGGCCCATTTCACTGCGTGCAGTGGATTGCCATCGGCGAGAAAATTAGCAAAGCTCTTCGTCAAACACATCTACAGACTGCATGGAGTTCCTAAAAGGATAATATCCGACAGGGGTGTTCAATTCACAGCCAAGTTCTGGAGGGAGTTCCTACGGTTTATTGGGTCGTCTCAAGGACTTAGTTCTGGGTTCCATCCGGAGACCAATGGAGCGGCTGAAAAATTGAACTCAATGGTGGAACAATACATATGGTGTTATGTAAATTACCAACAAGAAAACTGGTCAGATTTGTTACCATTTGCAGAAGTCGCATATAATAATGCTGTACACAGCAGCACGGGGTTAACCCCTTTTCAAGTAACCTCCGGCATGGACTTCGTTCCAATGCCTGAACTCCCTGTGCAACCCCCCACTTCCGTTTCCCTAACGGACTGGATGAATTCGTTAAAAAAAGGTTGGGAAAATACAAAAAAGGCCTTAGCTGTGACAGCTCGGAATTACAAAGCCCAAGCTGACAGACACCGTTCCCTTCAACCCCCTTTTCGCATTGGAGATAAAGTCTTTTTATCTACTAAGTATCTGAGGTTGAGAATACCCAGCAGAAAATTCGGTCCAAAATTTTTGGGTCCTTTCCCCATTGTAAAAATTATTAATCCCGTTACCATCCAACTCAAGCTCCCTCGAATGTTGGGGAAAATACACCTGGTATTCCATATCAGCTTATTAAAACCTGCTAGACAGTCTGGTCTGAGACCTCAACCTGCCGCTCCCCCACCACCCTTGATAATCCAAGGTGAAACCCACTATGAAAATCAAGAAAATCCTTGACTCTAGACTATACAGAGGTCAATTACAATATTTAGTCCACTGGAAGGGATATCCATTATCTGAATCTACTTGGGTCAAAAGTTGGAAAGTAAATGCGGACAATTTGATTAAACAATTTCACGACACTTTCCCTGACAAACCTAAAAAACCTCTTGGAGAGGGGTGGGGGGGGTAGAAGGGAAGTGTGGACCACTGATACTCTTCTTTATCAACTCTTTGTTTTCTTCCCTAGGATATAGCTTCTTTTCCAAGGGGGGACGCCTGTCAGGCCTGGAAACCATATTAGACTTTAGGGTTCCAGACGCTGCCACATTTTTCCCCTGAGGGGAGGAAGGGGGGCTGAGGGGTATGGTAACATTCTTCAAGCGGTCAAGGTCGGATGGTGTTCACATCTGCAGGAAGAGTGGCAAGAAGATATTCGAATGAACTGGGAGAACGTGGGACCATGTGACCATCAAAGGGGTCAGGGGGGTGGGACTCTTGGGGTTTGTATAACTGGGAAAAGAATCCGGAAATTCAGTTTTGGAATTTCACTCATCGTGTGCCAGTTTCCTCATGCTAGTAAAGAACTCTGGAAAACAATGGCTTCTGAGTTTTTTTTATGCAGAAGAGGTTTTTCTGGAACCTTGACAAAGGATGGCATTTGTGTCCCACCTTAACTGTCATACCGAAATGTAACTTTTAGAGAATTGCAAATACACCACATTAAATCATTGTGATGTTCAGTGGAGTCTGAGTTTGAGTCTTGTATTTCGACGTCAGTCTCTGTCATGAGTTAAAAACAGGTGGATGGATTTATTATAAATCATTAATATTCCACTTGGGCCGCCTCAATTTTGCTGCATGTAACGTGTCTCATTGACTTGCTAAAGATGCCAGTTTGGTGTTTAAATGCTAGGCTTCATCATCCCGTGAGGGAAAGGAAGAAAAACGGAGTTTATCATGTACATTTCTATTCTAATTCCAGTCGATTGCATTATTATATTTTATTTAAAATCCTATTTCTTGTGTCGCTCTTTAAATAGGAATGTTAAAAATTTAGTGTTACTCTTTTTAAACAAACACATAGTTCCTTATGAACAGGGAGAGGAAAAAAATCTCTGGCCACAAATTTCAGATGCCCTTGAGCTACCCTTTTGTATCCTGCTTGATGAATTCAAGATGTCAAATGTCATTATAGAAGTACTGCTGAGCTATGGAAGTTACTCCAAAAGGGACCTCACCTCATCCAATTTCCTGTGGATAGTTAGGATCTCCACTACTACAAGTGCTTTTAATAATATCGACATCTCAACTGCTAATATATTATAAGTAACTGCGTTCTCTTTGTCAATGATGTTAAACTATTTAACACCTACCAACAGTGCTGCTACTCTTCAAAAAGACCTTGACTTTGTGTCAGAATGGTCAAAAATTGGCAACTCCAAATCTCAACCAACAAATGCTCTGTCTTACACATTGGCAAAAAGAATCAGAACACAAAATACAAGCTAGGTGGACATGACCTTGTAGATGACCCTCACTCTGTCAAGGACCTTGGAGTACTCATATCAAATGATCTAAGTGCCAAAGCCCACTGTAATAACATCGGCAAAAAGGCATTAAGAGTTGTAAACCTAATCTTGCGTAGCTTCTCCGTAAGATTATACTACCAGAGCATACAAAACATTTGCTAGACCAATTCTCAAATACAGCTCATCTGTCTGGAACCCACACTGCATATTGGACATTAATACAATTGAGTGCATCCAGAAATATTTCACAAGAAGAGTCCTCCACTCCTCTGTTCACAACAAAATACCTTATGCCACCAGACTTGAAATTCTGGGTTTAGAAAATTTAGAACTATGCCGCCTTTGGTATGACCTCAGCAGAGCTCATAAAATCATCTTCTACAATGTCCTTCCTGTCAATGACTACTTCAGCTTCAACTATAACAATACACGAGCACATAATAGATTCGAATTTAAAGTGAACCGCTCCAATCTCGATTGCAGAAAATATGACTTCAGTAACAGAGTTGTTAATGCCTGCAATGCACTACCAGACTCTGTGATCTCATCCCAAAATCCCCAAAACTTTAACTTAAGACTGTCTACTGCTTACCTCACCCCATTCCTAAGAGGTCTGTCAGGGGCGTGCATAAGAGCACCAGTGTGCCTACCGTCCCTGTCCTAATGTTCCCTTTAATTGTATTCATTTTATGTATTCAGTTCATGCTTATACTTATATATATTATTTAATATGTATTCAACAAAATAAATAAATAACAATAAATAAATAATAGCTTGCGTTCAAATGAAGCCACAGGGGGAGAGGATGCTATACAGGCAATGTGGAACTCCAGTTATAGATAGTCCTTGACTTATGACCATAGCTGAGCACAGATTTATAGTCATAAGTGATTGTCGTTGTAAATCAAGCACCCACATGACTGAAAATAAATTTCTGGCTTTTGAACATGATGGTTGTTAAGTAAATGCCATGATTTTAAGTGAATGCCATAGTTAGATTCAACAGCAGTTGAATCTAATCATCTGAATAGGTGTTTTTTGCTGGAAATCAGCAAAAAAATGCTAGAAACTGATTAAAAAATTGAGAAATTATGGTCATGTGACTGGAACATTGCAACGGGTTGTAAAACTGACCCGGATTTGACTATGTAGGGGCAGTGGGTGCTTTATCCCTAAAGCACCCTTGCATGGCCATTATAACTTTGATTGTAAAACAGCTGTTTGTTAAGCAAGGACACCTGTATTAAGAGAAAAATGGAAATAATGTGATACAAAATCTGTTCAGATCTGGATTCAGTAACAGAACCATATTCCAGTCCATATTTTAATCTACAAGGTGAAATGTGGGTGAATTCGCTTCAGATTGAATGAAGTCCCTGAATGTCTATAATTGAGACTCGCCCGCTCACATCATGCAGTGCAAATATCAGAGTTTTACCTTCAGTCTATATAACAGAATTGCTTTGAGAACTGCAGTTGTGCTAGTCTTTAACAGTAAAAGCAACAGGACTTCTTGTATTTTGTTTATTTGTTTGTTTGAAAACATTTCACTTCCCATCCAAGAAGCTTCTTCAGCTCTCAGAATTCTTGGATGAGAAGTGAGACATTTTTCGAACAAACAAATCAACAAACAAAGACATTCCAATTCCCTTTTGGAAAAAGTACCTTTGGGACAACTATGACAGAGGTGATTGAGAATCTCCACAGGCACTTAGCATCACTTCAGTTTTTGTGGGTCTGTTCCTCCATCAGATGCATGCAGCAGAGTGCTGAAGGCAATCACTTCTCAACCTCCCCTCAATAATCTTAATTTTTAATTTCTGTAATTCCCATGTTATTAAGTGTATATATATAGAGAGAGGGCAAGTGATCTATTTTCTGAGCAAGGGTACCTGTACAATTCACAATTGCTCTCCTTTGCCTGTGCTGTTGAATGTTTTGTCATTGACATCAAGTAAATAGGGAGGGTTTTTATGTTTTCCTGGCGGGATTTTTCTCTCCTAAGCAGCAACGTTGCTGACTGTTCCTCCTTTTGCTAATATTTTCATTTTGCTACACAAAGAAAATGCATTCCCTCTCCATTTAAAAATAAATCGAGCAAGCAAGCAAGCACTCCACTCCTCTGTTCACAACAAAATACCTTATGCCACCAGACTTGAAATCCTGGGTTTAGAAAATTTAGAACTCCGCTGCCTTCAACACGACCTGAGCTTAACTCATAGAATCATCTGTTACAATGTCCTTTCTGTCGAAGACTACTTCAGCTTCAATCGCAACAATACACGAGCACACAATAGATTTAAGCTTAATGTGAACTGCTCCAATCTTGATTGCAGAAAATATGACTTCAGTAACAGAGTTGTTAATGCCTGGAATGCACTACCTGACTCTGTGGTCTCTTCCCAAAATCCCAAAAGCTTTAACCAAAGACTATCTACCATTGACCTCACCCCATTCCCAAGAGGTCTGTAAGGGGCGTGCATAAGAGCACCAGTGTGCCTACCGTTCCTGTCCTAATGTTCCATTTGATTGTATCCAATTTCATATAGTTATTACATACTTATGGTTATATATATATATTTATATCATATAGTAATTTCATGCTTATACTTATATATAATGTTGTGACAAAATAAATAAATAAAAAAAGCAAGCAAGCAAGCAATGCACAGACAGGCAGACTTGCAAAAAGATCTCTTTCTCTCTCTCTCCCTCTCCCTCTCACCCCCCCCCCCGCTGCTATTAGATCCTGCAAAGTCAATACTGTGTGGGTCAACCCCTCTTGCTGAATCTTAAGTGTCTGTTACAGTAATGAAAAGAGAGTACTTTTAAAAACTTGTTGGGAAAGAAACACCATTTGTGTCAATGGACTGATTGGGTTCTTTTCTGTCTAGCGCAGTTTGACCTGTTCATGCAAAGGAATAGGTGAATTAGTATTTTTGTCAAAAAAAATATAAAAAGCTTAAAAGCTTTCCTCACATTCCTTTCATTTAACTCTCAGAGTCCAGGACTTGCATGGGAAACAGCAAACTAGACTTTCAGGCAGTGGTGGGTTACTACTGGTTCGCCCCAATTCAGGCGAACTGCTGGCGGCAACGGGAGGCTCTGCCCACCCACCCGGACGTCATCAAAGACAGTCTGCACATGCGCAGAAGCGAACTGGTAGCAAAGGTAAGTGAAACCCACCCCTGCTTTCAGGGCTTCTAATGAAAGTTATTGTTTTCAATTAAAATAAAAAACAAAATAAGTCCCTTTCTTGATTTTTCAGTAAGTTAACATGCTGATGACAATCGATATGCCATCTGATCTATTTTTCTGGCCCTGGGGTTAAAAAAAAAAGAAAAAAGCACATTGTTCTGGCTGAGGGACTCTGGGAGTTGAAGTCCACAAGTCTTAAAGGGACCAAGGTTGGAGACCCTTGTTCTAGTGGCTAGAATATTCAAAACCTTTTTACATATTTGTGCTGCTGAAAACAGAAGGGCCGAGCTGATTTGAGTTCTGTAGCCAATTAATACCAATTAATAAAAGAATTCAGGCATACTGCTTGCATACCTTTTGCA
Organism: Ahaetulla prasina; assembly: GCF_028640845.1. Lineage (NCBI taxonomy): Eukaryota > Metazoa > Chordata > Lepidosauria > Squamata > Colubridae > Ahaetulla > Ahaetulla prasina. Next base: position 147,611,912 of record NC_080539.1, read on the forward strand.
AAAACCCAGTTTGTTCATTCAATTAAGAGATTTGAGGTTCTGAATGTGAGCTCAGAGGCTTTTGAATGTACTAGGGTGCTTATGAGCGTCTGTGCTTGGGACAATTTTGCACAATTTAAAAGGGCTTATAAGCTTGACCATTAATAATCTTCTGTGTAGTTTTTTTAAAAACAAACTTCTGCTTTACTGGCTCTATGATTGAAAGCTAACTTTTTTAAAGCCTCCCAAAGCTTATTTAAGGCTTAATAATGGCAACCTAGTATTAGAACTCTATATATCAGCACCCATTAAGAATTCGTTTAGTGTTCTTGATTAGCACAATATAAAGCAACTTTTCAATGAGAGAAGTATTAGTAACTCATTCTTTCCTGCTGAGTCACATCTACTTTGATATAAAAAAAAGAAGGGTGGAAGAAAATTATAATGGTCTCCACAATCATGCAGAAGTTAAAAAGTGGCAATCATTCACTGAAATTAAAGCAGTCACACTGTTACTTGTAGTATTGATATTGCCATCACATAGTCTCTTAATAATATGGAAAGTAAATAGAGGGGAAGTATAATCCACAAAATAGAACATTTCTGATTAGAACAGAAATAAAAGTACTTAATCATTATCTACGATTCATGAGGCTCTGTTGACAAGGGTAAATCCTTAAATTCCATCATGCAAATGCTACCTTTTGATTGAGAATAATCAAAATAAATTAGTATATAGCAAATTTGCATCAGTATAAATACATAAAACCTTGTAAACACTTTACCTCCCATTCATTTTTCCATTTGGGAAAAATATGCATTGCTTATTAATGAAGAAGTGCACCTAAATAGCATACAGGAAGTAATGGTCGAGGCTAATCCGAAACAGAATTTATTCTCTAGTCATATTATTATTTTATAAAGTTTTCATCCCCTATCTCTCTCTCAGCCCAATGCAATTCACAAGGTTGCTGTTGTGGGGAAAATAGAAGGAGGAAGGTGTGTTGGATATGTTTATTTATTTATTTTGTTGAGTACATATTAAATAATATATATAAGTATAAGCATGAATTGAATACATAAAATGAATACAATTAAAGGGAACATTAGGACAGGGACGGTAGGAACGCTGGTGCTCTTACGCATGCCCCTTACAGACCTCTTAGGAATGGGGTGAGGTCAATAGTAGATAGTCTTAAGTTAAAGTTTTGGGGATTTTGGGATGAGACCACAGAGTCTGGTAGTGCATTCCAGGCATTAACAACTTTGTTACTGAAGTCATATTTTCTGCAATTGAGTTTGGAGCGGTTCACTTTACGTTTGTATCTATTGTGTGCTCATGTATTGTTGTGGTTGAAGCTGAAGTAGTCATTGACAGGTAGGACATTATAGAGATGATTTTATGAGCTATGCTCAGGTCATACCAAAGGCGGCGTAGTTCTAAATTTTCTAAACCCAGAATTTCAAGTCTGGCGGCATAAGGTATTTTATTGCGAGCAGAGGAGTTCATCACTTTGAGTTATTTGCAAAAAATAAACAAATAATAAAAGTGATATATAAAAGTGTCTGCATAAACACGGTGACTCTGAACAGCTACAAGAATAAAAGTGATATATAAATACAAGAATAAAAGTGATATATAAATGAATAAATATTTCTGCTTTGTAATTGATAGGATCAAACCCATCATTAACATTCTAATTCAAAATATTCTTTTTTCTGAAAAAACATTTTCTGAAATGAAGAATGTATTCCTAAAACAAAAAAAATAGAGCTATTAATGTATGGGTAAAATACATCTAGAAATGCTTAGATTTGGTCTAAGAACATGGTAGGTATATATTACTAACTATGTAACTATGCTATCAGAATGATCCAAAACATCTAGAGAAAACTATCAATAGTTTTCTTTCACAGATTGTTTTCTAGGATTCTTTTTCTCCCTTGAATTTTAAATTGTCACCAATGTCCTTGATAACTTTGATGGTCTCCTTCTTACATGATGCTGGCATTATTTGGCTATCAGCCTAAAATTTAATCAGCCTACTCTTAAAATTCTGTTTTCCAAGCCTTTCACAACACTAAGTTGTGTAAAATCTATGCTAAAATCTATGGTTGTTTTTCTGTATGACCCTGTGCAACAAGAAGCGGGGTGTGTTCAGACATCAGGCAAATGCCTGTGTTGCTAAGCACCCAGCACCCCTGTTCCTTGCTGCATGGCCAATGCAGGGCTACAAGGAAGGCATGGGTCAGGGGGCCAGAACTGGGTACTAAGCTGATGTCTCTAAAGATATAAAAGGACGCTATACTTTCCCCAAGGTGTGGCTTTTTTCCTTGCATGCTTTCTGCCTGTATGCAGTGAAAATTGTCCACCCAGTTCTTTCTTTGTACAAATAAAAGCTATAATTTTCCAAGCCTCTTCTTGAGTCTCCCTTTGGCATTCTGGTGACTCAAGTGCAATTTTGGACCATACAGCATGCACAAAGCTCCCCTCACCCAAGTGGCAGTCACTTGTGCTCTCAAGTGAACTTGCACATGCCCATCTACCACTTGTGCCTTGCATGCACCCATCTACCATTCACAGGGAACTATCCCCTCTCTCTCCCCCACCCCACCAGGCTGCAAAGCCAGAAAGATTGGGGACTGCTGATATATTAACTCTGTCAAGGACCTAGGAGTACTCCTCTCAAATGATTTAAGCCCCAGAGCTCACTGTAACAGCATTGCCAAAAAGTTGTTAACCTAATTTTGCGAAGCTTCTTCTCCAGTAACATTGTACTTGAAATTAAGGCATAGAAAACCTTTGCTGGACCAATTCTCAAATACAGCTCATCTGCCTGGAATCCACATTGTATATCGGACATTAATACAATTGGGCAGGTCCAGAGGTATTTCAGAAGAAGAATACTCCACTCCTCTGCTCACAATAGAATCCCTTATGTCACCAGGCTCAAAATTTTGGGCTTGGACAACCTGGAACTGTGCCACCTAAGCATAGTACACAAAATTGTCTGCTACAACGTCCTACCTGTCAATGACTACTTCAGCTTCAACCACAATAATACATGGGCAAACAATTGATACAAGCTCAAGGTAAACTGCTCCAAACTCAAAAATACTAGTTGCAGAAAATACGACTTCAGCAACAGAGTGGTTAACGCCTGGAATGCTCTACCTGACTCTGTTGTTACATCCTCAAACCCCCACAGTTTCAATCTTAAAACTGTCTACCGTAGACTTCACCCCATTCCTAAGAGGTCCATAAAGAGGGCATGCATAAGTGCAGCAGTGTGCCTACCGTCCTTATCCTACTGTCCCCATTTATTTGTACTCATTTCCTGTGTTCATGTCCATATTTATACTTATACCTGTTATCTTGTACATGTTTGACAAAATAAATAAAATACATAAATATAGGGTTTCCTCCTTGAGCTGGAGATGGACTAGAAAACTTCCAAAGTCTCTTCCAACTCTTATTTTGTTGTTCTGTTATATAAATACATACATACCAACATACATACATACGCTATTGTATTATTTAGAATAGCAAAACAAAATCAGAGTTGAAACCCTGATACTAGCTTTCTGTGTGCTAGATCAATATTAATAAAATTCTGGAAGCAAATGACTTCAGTTTTTTTGAAGGCCAACTTTTGCATATGGGAACCAAAAAGCCCAAGCACTTTCTTTGGTTTCATTTTTATATATTCTCGGAAGGACGATAGCTGGTAATAGCATAACACATCCATTCTGTTGAAATACTTGTTCAATATACCGCTCGTGACAAAGGACAGGTTTGTTTTAATATCAAAACCGTCAGCTTTTATTTGAAAGTTCAGATATGTTAGCATTCATCTGACTCCTGTCACTTTGGCTTTTCTTCATCTCCAGTTTTGTGAGTGATATCCTCACTGGAAAAAGAAAACTGTAATAAATATTTATGCCCCAAATCCAATACAGATAGTATTGTAAGGAGCTGTGCCTGGATCTTGGGAGAATTTCTCTCTATGGGGTTTTCTTGGGGATCTGGTGGCCTGGAACCTCTCTGAGAGTGACAGTATTCAGTATTTCCTGTTGTTCCTACATAAAAAGGACATGCAGTCCTGAGAGAAGGGATACCTTCTTCCTGAAATGCTCCTAGCCACCTTCTACAGGGAAAAAATATCTGTATTCTGTTGAGAAGAAAATACATCATCCTTTCAGTCATGACAATTCAACTTAGTTCCTTCCTGCTCACCTTGTGTTCTTTATGAAAGTAGAACAAATTCAAGGAAATGAAAACCAGAAGCCCTAATCTGGAAATGTCTCAGTTTACTGAAGTACACTTCAGGCTACTGAAAATAGACTAGAAAAATCCACCTATTATGGTAGGGCAGACGTTCCACAAAGATTGAGTTGTCTTAACTGAGCTAACACTAAGTGCAGACCATAAACCTTTTATCTAACTCTGTACACCCACAGATCAAATGATAAGGACCAGCTGTGGCTTCCAACTTCTAGCTAGCTAAGAAAAAGAAAGCCAGGAATCCTGGGTCAGATATCATTATAAACAAGGGACTTTCATAGTCGCTGCTGTTCTCAGTCCTTATTAAACAGTAAACAGTTTAACAGAGTTGGAAGGGACCTTGCAGATCATCTAGTCCAACCCCCTGCCCAAGCAGGAGACCCTACATCTGCCTCTACCTAGGATCAAACTCACAGCCTCCTGATTGTGAGGCAAAAGCTCCACCTCTAATATGAGTGGTTCTCCCCTTTCATTGGGTTGAATAAAGATCCTTTAAAAATGGTACTTTGCAATACCCAGGAACTTGTATGAACTCTTCTTCTAATTGTTAAAACAGCAGCTGCTTCTTCCACATTCATGCAGCTACTTTCTACATCCCCTCCCCAACTGTCTCTGTAAACAGGCTCATAATTTCCCTATGTTTCTCTTCAAATAGGTCCAAATTCTACTCAAATATGCACAAACATCTGGAAGCAGCTTTGTGTGTGTTGTTCGTGTTGCAAAGCACCTCTTTAAAAGGATTTGTAGAGCCTCATTGAACAGGCTATTGTGGCTGGACTCATACCGTCTATAGAATTAAATCATAATGTCACTTGCTTGTTTTAGGCTTAGTGTAATATGTGAATTCCCTCCCCTGTTCATTATTTTGAAACAAGGCCTTGGTGGTTTTGCCAGCCACTTTTTAAAAATCCTAGCTTAATACTTTCTGAGGCTATAATCTATGACAATAAGCCCCAAAGGCCAGAAGTCCAAGACAAACTTGCCACATTAACTTCTGATTGCTCTTTAGCACTTGATCTTTTGGTTCACACAGACACAAAATATAAACTCCAGAAGAGTTGCTAATTTTACTGATATGTCTCTTTGGATTTTCTCAAATGTACATAATCTTCCCTCAACATCTGTTTCTGCATTTGTAGTGTGTGTGTGTGTGTGTGTGTGTGTGTGTGTGTGTGTGTGTGTGTAGAGGTGTAGGTGAAGGTGTTTTGGGGAAGGCTTATGAGAATACCGTGGACTTTCAAGAAAACAAACTGACAGACCATTAAACAAATCAACCCCGATTTCTCACTTGAGGCACAAATGACCAGACTTAAATTACAAAGAACAAATGAGTTCTTTGGACCCATTATGCAAAGGCCCAGTTCTCTGGAGAAGACTCCAATGCTGGGAAAGATGGAAGAAAAGATAGGATGACCAGCAGCAAGATGAATGGATTCCATTACAGTGGCAATGAGTGCATTGTTGAAACATCTGGGGAAAGGAAAGGTTAGGGATAGATTGTCATGGGAAAAAACCCTCTTTTGACTAGAAGTAAAAAATGACTTGATGGCACATAATCAATGAGTCAAAAACTTGTAGTTAAGCTCTAACAGCTCCATTTGATTCATATAGTCTCTGTAGGAGATGACCAGGCTGAGCCAAGAGAGGGGTCAAACGCGTCATTAGCAATGAGTCTCTTTGCCCCCCACAGGATTGAATTCAGTCCCTTGACTCTTATCTACCACCAATTTGCTTGGAGCATTAGTAGTTCAGATTCTTGTAGACAGTTTGCAATAAATCTTTATACCCATTTGAACTGCCTGGACCTTCCGATTTCTCTGGTACTTGACAGTACTCTTTCTCTACTCTTTCCTTCTTTTTGCAATATACTAGAATGACAAGATGTGGACAGTATTTTTTGACCTCCCTATGTGGACACTGACAAAATCTCAGAAAGGTCTCACCTTCAAAATGATCCGTGTATAAAGTCAGACCTGGCAATTTAAAAAGAAAGTGGGAGTAATCATAGTGAACCAAATTGGTCAGTTTTGTTCCACTTACTCTGTCTTCTTTTTCAGGTGTGTATGCCACGTACAAAATATGATTGCACACCAAAATAATTCAGCGTGGAGGTGCCTATTGATGAGATAAAATGGCCAGATCCTTTCAGAGAATAAAACATTCAATTTACCCTTTGCCTCTTAGTTTTTAGCATTTTCCTCTTAAAAATCAATTAGCATTTCAAACCTGTTCAGCTACTTTTTCTCACTGGCTTATTCTGAAATATCTTCCTTAAAGGTAAAGGTAAAGGTTCCCCTCGCACATATGTGCTAGTCATTCCTGACTCTAGGGGGCAGTGCTCATCTCCGTTTCAAAGCCGAAGAGCCAGCGCTGTCCAAAGATGTCTCTGTGGTCATGTGGCCGGCATGACTCAACGCCAAAGGTGCACGGAACACTGTTACCTTCCCACCAAAGGTGGTCCCTATTTTTTCTACTTGCATTTTTACGTGCTTTCGAAACTGCTGGGTTGGCAGAAGCTGGGACTTTTTAAAAAACATTTTCATACCACTGTAAATATAGGAGCTCTGTTAGACTTAGTGATATTTCTTGTAGGAGTTGCATTATTAAAGTTTTAGTTTAATTTAAATTTAATAAATATTTGAAAGTACAACCAAGAAAAATAGCAGAAAAAGAAATGCTGAAGAGAAACAAATGGAAGGAAGATTTACAAGGTATGTAAAACTGAACAAGAATTTTCAAAGTCACTTTAGATTACTACTGCTATATGCAGTGATCATATATCAATGTAGTACTTCAAAAACATTATTAACATCTAATCAATATTCAATAATTAACAAAGGCAGCCGGTGTAATAAGAAGCATCAATCAGAATGAACAATTAATAAACATCTCTATCTAATCGAAGAAAGTCTATTCTTATTATAATGAATAAAGCAAGATCTAATATTTTGAAACCTTGTGTTAAGAAAATCCCAAACTTCAGATGTGGTACAAGTGCACGGGCAGAATTATAAGCACTATTATTGTTTTAATAATCATGGTTTTCCTGTTTGCAAGAAAACCACTGCTTGTGTATCCACCCAAACACATTATTGTATACACTGTATTCCAACTTTTGCTGAAATTGAAGACGGCTGTATTAATAACAGATAGAGCTTGTTTTTACATAGCTTCAAAATACAGATGATCTTCAATTTATGACCATTTGTTCAGCAACCTTTCCAACTAACAACAGTGCTGACTGGTTCCCAAAATTACATCCATTGCAATTCCTTGTGGTCACATAATTAAAATTTGGGTGCTTGGCCATCTGTCCACACTTATGACCACAGGGGTATTTCAACTTCTCCTATGTGTCTTATCATTCCTCTATCTCTGCCCTTTTGGTTGTCCTGCATTCCGAGAGACCCCTGCTGTTCCCAGTCACTGTCTCCCCAAATTTATCTTCGCTTCTTCTTTTTCCTCCTCCTCCTGGTGAGCCAGAAGCCAGATGCAGGGAGAAGGTGCCTTCCTAGGATATGCATGGTGAATGTAGCAGGGCAGCAGAGCTTCATCTACCAAAGGAAGCTTATCAGACCTGGCTGGGGAGAGGGCAGCAGGATGGCACGATGTGGCACGCTCTGTCCCTGAGTGAGGTAGGATCCATGGCAGCAGCTTCCTGAACAAAATGGAGGCTTTGAGGGAGGGGCTGCATGGGGTTGTGGCAGAACTGGAGGAAGCAGAGCGATGCGGGCTTCTCGGAGGCCCAGTGCACACCCTGCATCTTTCACCTGACACCCATATATGCTCGTTACCGTTCCCCTCACCGGGGTAGACCATCTAGTTTGGGTGGAGCCCTATTCTTGGCTTTACATATTCCAGCTCATGTTTGAAGTATTCCTAGAAAACCAGCCTGTGGGCTTCAGCAAGGGATGGAAGAAAGCTCAATCCAATCATCTAATGACAGATAACCATTCAGAAAGAATTAAAGTGTAAGAAGAACAGTGCTAGTTATCAGGGCCATTGCTATAATTTTTGATCTATGGTTCTTCTGTGCAATAAAACCCACTTCATTTAAGTGTCCAGACTGAAGAATAAATCAATGGACAAGTATGAGGGCAAATGATAAAGTGATTTTCCTCAGCTATTTCTAAACCCTATGGAATATGCCTGAGAGATTTAAAAAATTTCATATGTGCAGATATTACATAATAAATATTTCCTGTTTTATTTTCATTAACTCACACTTAGTACCAGGAAGGCAACTAGAAAGGGCAGACAGATAAGGAAGTAATAAACTATATGTTAATTGAGAGGAACATAGCTTTGAAATTGAGCATGATGGAAGACAACATTGGTTTTAAAAGAAATTAAACAACTCAATTGAAATGAGAGGTCTGACTTACATGTTCTGTATCCAAGAATAATCAATAACCTTCAGAAGTAGACTCCAGTAACTCCTTTAATCTCATCCATCCCCCTTAGCTATCATCCTCCCTTTTGAACTTCCTTAACCTTACCAATCATCTTCATTTTTCGTCTAGCCCATCCTCTATTTGCCTCACATCTCCAAATGTCTCTGAACACTTCACAGCTAAAGCTGAGAATATAATTGATAATAAGTAAAAAAAACAAAAAGATGATGAGAATGTCTCTGGAGGGGGGAAAGTGCATCACTGTGTCTTTTCAGGTAGGAAGTATCATCTTCTCCATCAAAGAGGCCAACCTCAGGTCACATCCCTGGATGCTTTTACAGCCCTGAAGGGGCTTAGTTCTAGCCAAGTTGACAGCATAGAGATCTCTGTCCATCAGAAGTTACTTTATCTGTCAGAATAATCCTCACAGTGGCCCAACGAATAGTCCAAAATGCCATCCCTACTCAATAGTGCCACTGGATGGTGATCTGCATAGGCAATAAAGGCAGAGAAGAATTGGTTTTTCACCAGCCTTATCACCATAGGACTTCCTCCAACAGTGCTTCAGGTGTCGCTTCTGTCATCTCCTGAAGCTCCTTGGTAAATCAAGAGGCATCTGTGCATTTGTGGGCAGGGAGAATTCACCAGTCTTCTGGAAGATCAAGGGGGAATTCAATGATTTGGGGGCCAGAACAAGCTGGCTAAGAGTTCTGCCAATGGTTCTGCTGGCCCAAGTTTTATCAGCTGTCTGGAATGCTGATTGGTCTAAAAGTATCCTACCTAGGTGACAGGTTAATGGGATGGAAGATGAGACAGGATGAAGTCAGAAGAGCTGTCTTATTGCTTACCATAAGTTCCCTCTTGCATCATGCACTCCTCTCTGTTGGGGTATTTTTGGACATGGTTTTATCAATCTTCAGAAAGTTCAACAGACCCATGTTCTAAAAGAGCCCAAGTTATAGCTTACCAATGCAGAACATCTCCGCCTAACAACATGTTACCTGATCAGCCCGAAAGCCTGAAAGCTTGCTAAAGCCTATATCCCAGGAACCTTCCCCCACATGCACTCATTCAAGCTACATTTTAAGGGCAATCGGTGGTATTTGCCCCACTGGATGCTGATGCTGGGTGGGAGGGGAACAAAACCATGAGAATCATTTTAATTTGCTGCGGAGTAAAGATAGATTACTGAGGTAGATTCGAATTCTGCCTCTGGGGCAGCACAATAAAGCTGGCCTATTTTTCTGCCAACTCAAGGACCAGGGAATGCACATTATTGGCCATGAGGAAGAGCCCATTGAGCGATTAGCATTTTAACCACCTCTTCTTTTTGCAGCTTTCAGCAGTTCAATAGGCATTTCATTCATTTTCTATCCTGACAGCTGATTTATTACCTCTCCTGCCTTACTTTTTTCCAGTGGAGTCAGTTCCTGAATATATTCTCTTCCTACAGATGTTCCTGTCATCCTGTAATTCTATTCAAAAAGGGTTTCCGTGTATCTTTGCATATTGCTTTCACCTCCTCTGCCTCTGTTGGGACTCTTCCATAATTACTCTTGAGTAGTCCTTCCTTAACTGTGATTTTTTTCTCTCTCTCTATTTATTGACATTTTTTTTTATTTTGAAATCTTTTGTCCTTTCTCACTTGACATTGAAAGTCTGCTTTCGGTTTGTTACATGTTCTCTTTATTGACGCTTTTATCTGCTGGCTTTCGCAGGCTATCGTGACAGCTTGTTATGAAATCCATTTGCTTCTTCTCCTTTTTTTTTCTTTTTGAAAAGTGTGGGGATATTTTTTCCCCTCCACCTCTGCTTCCACAATGCCTCTTTTCTCGGAATCCCACCAGTTTTCTTTTTGCAACGGCATCCTAAATGCATGACTGTAATAAAGGAATCATAACTGAATAAAATCAAAATGAATTTTAAACTCCTAGAAAGACCCACGTTAAAAACAGACGATTCCAATGCTCACTCTTGGTAGGGAGAGGGATTTAGAGCTGAAATGTTTGTTCACTTGTGTGTAATAATTACTATTATATTGTGAATTGCTCAAGTTCAGCAGAAAACCCATAGATCCAGGTCGCTCTGCAAGCTTTAAATAGATATCCCTCTCTTACAACCCTGCACAGGTACTGTGGGAGCCTATCGATTTCTAAAGCTTATTTGTCAGCACAGATCAGAGTATTTCTTAAGGACTGGGTATAAATGTATTTAATTCCATTTCTTTTCTTCCTTTTGAGATGGTAGAATGAAAACCCAAGGAAAAGTTTGACTTCTGTGCAGAGTTTCCATAATGCTACATTTCTTTTTCGTCCCCTCTTTATATGTGCAATTATTTTTCCTTAAAACAATTCTTCAACTTGGTCTGACAAGGTGACCTTTGCAGGACAGTTAGGGATATGGATTAAGCAGCTTAATCCCCAAACTTGACTTTTATAACAAACTTACATTTATTGTCATCAGATGAGAAAATAATTACAAGGGAAATGTAACATATTATTTATTTAGAACATAGCTGCTCCATTTCCCATTTTAAAAAGTGAAGCATTTTACAAACAGTTCAAAATGATTCAACAGGAAAAGAGTTTTTAAATATTAAAAAACAAGAAAAGAATTGACATGAAGCGTACATTGAAATATTGCATTATTTTTATTTATTAGACTTGTATGCTACCCATCCCACCTAAAGGCAAGGTAAGTAGAAGTTTAACTGTAAATTATACATATAAAACCTAAAAAATGCATGGCAACATATAAAAGTCACTTGGTTGAGTTGGGCAATTGTAGACATTGAAACTGAATAAATAAAATAAATATACGCATTGTTAAAGGTCCGAGTAATTAAAAATACCTTCTTCATTGCCAAAGGACAGCCAGATGAGCTTAGAGCAGGGCTGTGAAACTCCCAGCCCACAGGCCGGATGCATCAAAACGCTGGCTACGCCGACCGGTTTAGTGAAAGGGAAAAAAGTCTCCATACGTCATGTGCCACTGCCATGGCAATGTGAGTTTGACACCCCTGGCCTAGAGGTTCACCGGTGAGTGAACCAAACCACCCATGGAAGACCTAAGATAATCTCTAAGTACTCCCTGAAAACCAACTGGACTCATTAGGGATCTGGGGTGGATCATCCAAATAGTCTTCCCTGCCCGACAATGGTCACAGGTGGCATCTGGATCAGACATACTGTAATCTGACCAACAGGGTGATGGAAATTCCCCACCATTTCTAGGTCACATTCTCAGAGACAAGCCTGAAGTCCAAGGTATGACTGCCTTCATGTCAGGCCAAACATTTCCTGATGTTTGGAGGCCCTCAACTCATAGGCTAGGCCTGAACTCATGCCCCAAGCATGAAGATTTTGAACACTGAAAAACAAAGGTTCCCTATTTTGCAAAGTCAAGTTACGCTATTAAGTGGGAAGAAAGCTTCATAAACCAAAATCTACCCATCACTCTGCATCTTCCCACCTCCATTTTAGACTACCAGCCTTGAATGACATTTCTATCAATATCTGTCATGGAGAATAACAGCGGGATGGCTTTTTGTTGTTCATGTGTTTTTCTATTGGGAAAACAGGGTACCAAGTGAGAAGTCTCATTCAACAGGTCTCTACATTTTGACGACCGAGTAGTCTTGAGCAACATGACAAAACAATATTAACTGCAAGTTCAAATCTATTAACATTCCTCCACCTTCTGTCACTTTGTCCTCTTTATCACTTTGATCACCATCACATATTCAAAGAAAACAATCCAACAGATGTAGAATTCCCTGTGATATCAAAGTCACCAGAGAATAAAATAGCTCTCTGCTAACCCACAGGATGCTGAAAGAGAAGTTTCCCAACTCCACTTCATCCACTGCAAAGCATTCATTCCCTTGGACTTACATTATTGAAAATCCAATTATTTTACCAGTAAAATCGTTAATTAAAAAGCCAGGTTATTAATATCTCTGTTCGAAGTCCAGATGTGCAAGGGAGGCACATCTCCCTTTGTGGAGAGACAGGGGTGTCTGGACATTTGAATATTTCCCTTCATTGTGCAGCTTTGATTTTTTTCCAGCTGTTAAAAGTGCCAGGAGGGGTGGGAAAAGAAGTCTGAGAAAGAAGAGTAAAGGAAAGCAACGTGATTGATGTAGGAGTCCTTTTTTTTTTTTTTTGGCAGTACTAGAAGCATGCAGTGAACTAGAGAAAAAATAATAGAGCAATTCAAAGAAGGACTTCCAGAGACAGGTATTTTAAAAGAGAATCTTTATTAGAAAATTGTCTTTGGAAATTGTCTCCAGAAATACCTGCAGGGGGCTTGCAAAAAGTTAATGGGGCAGTTAGCAGCACAATCAAAGCCTCCCATGGATGCACACGTGAGATGCTGATGCATGTACCAAAGGAGTATGACTTCGTTCACTCTGTTGCAATATCTTCTTGACTGTTTTGAACACCCCGAGGATGCTACTGTACCTGGTCCAGCTTTATTTGGAGTAAAAGAATGTATGGACAAATAGCCTGCTGGACCAGAGAGAAGTATCTACTGTATTACTGGAGGAGAGATAAACTGAAGGAACAAGGAGCGGACCTGGAATTGATGACAGTCCTGAGAGTATCAATCTAACCCAGTGATGGAGAAGCTTTTGGGTCTGGTGTCTCAAAAATTCAGAAAATGCCCAACACTCTCCAGGATCTACCATGTGCTGCTTATCTTCATGTCTATGGAGATTCTCAGTCATCCAGGTTATGGTTGAGAACTAAAGAAGCTTCTTGGATGAGAAGCGAAACGTCTTCAAAAAAAACCCAGAAAGTTAAGTTGCCTCTTGAAAAAGCACCTTTGTTTATCTTCATACGATGCTCTGTCTATTGGCAAGTCCCTGTGTCCTGCAGGAGGCTGCTCTGGGCCATACAAGGCCTTTGTTTTTGAAAGCCGCCTTGTACAATGCTCTCCTAAGGCATCTGCAGCCTCTGAAAACTTCACAAAAGCTTGTGAGGTTTTCTCAAATTTTTTGCTGAGCACAGGCCTTTCACATGACTTCTAGAGGATCTAGAGACAGTGGGAGAGCATACCGCATTCTTGCACAGCCTCTGAAAATTGCACAAGAACGGGTGTGCTTTCAGGAACAGCTGTTGTCAGATATTGGTGAATGTAGGTGTGTCACCCAAAAAGTCATGACATGTGTGTCATAGGTTTGCCATCATTGATATAACTGAACAAGGGCAGTCCAGGGAGGGTCAAAGGAGGAAGGTAAAGGCATTAAATGAGAGGAATCTCCACCCGAAAAGATTCAGTTACCTTTATTGCTCCCAGTGGCCAATAGGTGGAGAAATTACTACATACTACAAGGCCGAAGTGTATCTTCCAAGAACAGCTTCATTTTTAAAGGGAAAATGGCTGCCGAGCTTCTTGAAGCAATTTTGAAAAAGTGCTTTGCACAGGCCTAGTTCTAAGCACCTGTCATAAAAGAGAAACCTGCTGATCTCTCCATGCTTTTGGTCTCTGCTGTGAGTGGCTGAATTGCTTTCAGTACAAGCAGTATTATTATGCAGGATCTATTGCTTTTGTTTCCTCTCTATTGGTGTCAAATAAAAAGTACTTTGTCTTATTTGAGAAAGCTGGTTTGGAGTGGGGTGGGGCTTATTTAAACATTTCCATTACGCTCAATGAGACAATGCAGGAAGGGCATTTGCTTTCCAAATGTGTAAAATGAGATTCACATTAAGACTGGATAATCCAGGTCAAGACCATTCTTCTGCAGGCAGTAATTTAAGATGCACTTCTATTATTCATTGACGTATCGCAGTAGGATGCTTTCATGCCTAGTAAAATATAAAAATAAAAAGAGCCTCAGCCACTTATAGAACAATGAAACCAGCACAGGTAAGAGAAGTCAAATTTCTTCAGGAAACAGAAGGCATCTTTTTCAATTAAACATCAACAATGACCAAGCTGGGCAGATGGGCTGCCCAGCATGTTCTGACAAAGTCTTTCTCTTCTGCAACAGCATCCTGTCCACCTACTGAGAGAAGGAGAGAATGATTTGCTTTCGTTGGAGAAGTTGGGCTTCACAAGCTCTCCTCCTGTTTCTGCCAGCCGCTAAGGTGAACTTTTCGGAGTTTTATCAAAGCAAATATTTGGAAGAGACAAGTTATTTGATGGTCTGTTATTGTGTATTCTGAAGGAGTCGTGTATTGTTTGGAGTGTTTCTCAACTCATCTTCCTCTCTGCCATAGGCTAGAAGTTTGAGTCAACCAGAGCTGGGATTCACATAATTTACCTACCGGTTCACCCAGCACTGAAAATGTGTGCCTTCCGCACATGCGCCAGCCTAAAAAATGTGCCTAAATAGGACAACATAGTGCCGGGGCAGGCCCACCTGCGATTTCTTCTACTGGTTCGCCTGAACCGGCTGAATACCAGCTCTGAAGTCAACCCAGTGCTGAAATGTAAAATTGGTTACTACTGGTTCTGTGGGCGTGGCTTGGTGGGGGGGGGTAATGTGACTGAGTGGGCGTGGCCAACTTTTTTTTTTACTTTTAAAAGCATTTTTTCTACAATCTCTTCAGCTAAAGAGGTTGTAGAAAAAATGCTTTTAAAAGGCTCCTCTGACGATTCCAGCTGAGCCGCACGATCATCAGAGGCTTTTTTTATTTACTTTTAAAAACATTTTTTTTGGCCAAAGAAAAAATGCTTTTAAAAGGCTCCTCTGACGATTCCAGCTGAGCCGCACGATCATCAGAGGCTTTTTTTATTTACTTTTAAAAACATTTTTTTGGCCAAAGAAAAAATGCTTTTAAAGGGAAAAAAACCCCTCTGATGATCGCGTGGCTCAGTTGGGCATGAGGGGGAAGAGATTTTTGCTACTGGTTCTCCGAACCACTCACTCCCATCGCTACCGGATCAGGCAATCCGGTCCGAACTGGGAGCATTTCACCCCTGAGTCAACCCCATGGACCAGGCAACAGAATGAAGGAAAATTCTTTTATTAATGGAAGTATCATGAATGAGGGATCCAAAAGATTAAGAAAAAAATCCCGAACAACTTTGAACTGCATGGAGAGGCATTTACTTCCATGGAGAGTTTAGTTTCTTTTCCAAAAAAAATAATGGAATCTAGGCCGCAGGAGAATCATGTTAGTCTGGTAGCACCTTATCAGCCTAATAAATTTATCAGCCTAATAAAAAGCATCAGTTTTGGTGAACTGAAATACACTTCATCGGATTTCAGGTAGTGGCTAGACACAGGATTTTAATTGGAATAAGGGGCCGAAGAGAGGGGAAAATAGGTAAATTATGCAGATACATCCATATATGTGAAACCCAGATCACAAGTACTTTATCAGTTAACAGCTGTAATCTGTTAGAACCCATTGTGCTGGTTGAGATCTCCTGAGCAAGCTGAAAACCTTTTGATATCTGTGAGCTCAGCAACTTCTCAATTGTGCTGTTAATTTTTTTTTTAAGAGCCGAATGGTAGGAAAGAGAATAATTAGAATTTAATATCATAAAATGTAATTAGCATTAAGGGAAATTAAGCTGTTTTATGGAGTAGAGGATTATCAGTAGTTACTTGTTGCTATAATTATTTTATTTTTTAATTTATTTTATTTGTATTCCACCTTATTATTTTGATTAAATAATAGGTGGCAAGCACACCTAATACAGCAGTGGTCCCCAATCTTTTCGGCTCTATGGACCAGCAGCAACAGTGATGGCAGGAGGAAGGGGATAGTTTCATATGTACAACCTAGTTGCATGTGTGCAAATAGATCTTCGCATGCTTGCCCATTGCTTGCATGGCCCAGTTCCCAATAGGTATGGATCCATGGAAGCGGGGTTGGGGACCCCTGAAATACAATACCACACAGCAGCCTTGTGAGGTGGGTTAGGCTGGGAGAGAGTGACTGGCCCAATGTCCCTCAGCCAGCTTTCCTGCTTAAAGTGGAACTAGAACTCACTGTCTCCTGGTTATTCATTATTAATCAGTTGATTATTAGATTTTACTCTCACCTTTATTACTTTATAAGTAACTCAAGGCCGTGAACATGCCTAATACTCCTTCAACCTCCTATTTTCCCCCACAACAACTCTGTGAGGTAAGTTGGGTGGAGACAGAATTATTGTCCCACGGTCACCCAGCTGTTCTTTTTGTCTAAGGCAAGACTCACAGTCTCCTGGCTTCTAGGCCAGCACCTTCACTGCTACCCCAGACTGGCTCTCTTAGCCACTAGACTACAACTAGCTGTATATTATCACAAACAAGAGAACCATCTCTGAAAATCTCTGAAAATCTCTTTCACTGATGAAACCAAGAGGCACCAAGTTAAATCCGAAATTATTTGTGAGTTTTCCATAAGGTTTTGATTGAACATTATTGGAAATTCAAATCTTGAATAGACTGTTGTTGGAACCAGCAGAGGTTTTTTAAAATCAGTACTCTTCTCACTCCATGCCCAAAGCATGTGTAATATTAAAGCTACCACTAATAATAATTAGCTTATTATTAAAATTGTGTGTGCATATATGTATGTGTGTAGATGCCCAGCAACATCACTGGCTTTAGCAAGGTCTGCAAATTTTATTTCTGTTTCCATTTTTTCCTCTCTTTAAATAGGTTGAGGAGGTCTAGGATGTTTTAGCGCGATATCTCTATACTTATGATAGAACAATTTCTTTTTGTTCTCATCTTAAAATATTAATTAATTTTAATGCCAGGTTCATTGTCACAATCTCAGGAGACTGGGCTCTCTTTCCAAGCTTGAACAAGTATTATCTAAGGCTTTTTTTTTAAAAAAACAAAAACAAAAAAGGAACTGCAATTGCTTTCACATGCTCAAATTTCTCCAGGGAATAAACAGCTAGTGTTATAGAAAGTTTTGATGTGGTCAAGCTATGTAAATGGTAGTTCTAAATATGCAAGAGGTGTTACCATTTTGATGAATAGATTTTTCTGCCGCAAAAGAAGTTCCCAATAAAGAATATGGTTTTTCAATAATCACTGTTAGATGGGAAATAAAAATTGCACTACTTTATCTATATGGTCATCTAGAAAAGTCATTTTTGTTTGTTTTCAACATTTCTGTACCACATAATAGTTGGAAGTAATCTCAATCAAACTCTAAAGTTCTTTTTAGCTTGTGGTAAATTTCCAAATAAAATGAACTTTATCTTGGATGCAGGAGTACATGCACGCATTCAACCTGAAGGATATTTGGATATTCTATTTAATATCCCAATCTGAATATAATTTCCTTTTTGTATGCATATAGAAAATATTTTTAGATTATTTTTGTTATATCATTTCTTGATTTTAAATGATGTGGCATAGAGGCTTGAGAGTCTCATTTTTTAAAAAATGTACATATATTCTTTAAATTGAATGTATCTTGCTTGAGTAATTATGATTTTATTGAACAGATGGGACAGGAAAATGGTAAAATATTTTCATATTATCAGAAACTTGGAATTATAGTTGTTCATGGTATTGGTTACAAGAAAAAAAATTAGAGGTTGCATCATTGTATAGGCTTCTCATTAAAAAGCAATAATTGGTGAACATTAAACCTCTAAGGGAGAAAATTAAAGAATCATTAATTCTTTATGTAGCTCATCCATCTTCTGCACAATATAGCTCTTCGGTTTCTGCTAAATATGAACTTAACAAGTTGTATTAAGATAAATGAACCAATATAATATCACATATTATATTCTTGTTTCATGGGGAAAGTGTATAGAAAACTTAAACCAGTTAGCAAGCTCTTCAAATTCTATAGTTCTACATTCTAATCTCATATCAAAAGATCATGAGACAGATTCTGCAGTTCTTGTTCTCAGAAACTCTTTTGAATAATAGTAATTTATAACAAAGCTTTTTTCTTATGAAATATTTTGGGCCAAAAATGGGACTAATAGTGTACATCGAGTTTATTATTGATGATATTTTATAAGCTTTTAAAAAGGCTATAACTATAATCTGATTAAAAGTGCTGCAGAAGGTCCAAACCCAAATTTCTGTTATATTCAGATAAAACATTTTCTATGTTTTTATTTGGCAGCCTCAAACATTCTGTTCAGTCTGACTTCATTGGATACTTAACAGAATTAGAGAGTTGAAAGTGATCTTGAAGCTGTTCCAGTCCAACCTCCTACTCAAGCAGGAGACCTGTCATGCCCCAGATATAACTTTATATACTATTGTTGCTCTCTAGCCTCATCTAGTGGCCGGAGGAACAAGTGCCAGTTATATTGTTTGAAGCTGACCCAACCCATCAGCCCACACTCTCAAACCAAGTGCACACTGCAAAGCCAACCTCCGTTTCCTTTAGCATTTGGAGAAGGCAGAAGCACAAAAAAGAATCCATCTTAATTTGTGGCACATGGTCATCCAAGGACAAACCCACATCCCAAACAGAGCATTGCTGGTGAGATTTAAATTGCTTGTATTTATTAATTGTATTGTTCAACAGTAACTCAGTACTGTCTGTCTTGTATTTGGTTCTCTTTGTATGAATTCCTATTTTCCCCAGTTTCACCACATCCTGTTCTTTCAATAAAGCATTCAGATCTATGCACACGGTTTGTTTTATTGGAGGATAGGTGGGTTTAGTTGCATGTTGAGCTGCACACAGACTAACAAGTAGTGAGGACAGAAAAAGACCCCATATCATTTTAGACAAATGGCTGTCCAATCTCTTTTTGATGGAGAATCCATAACTTTTAAAGGCAAGCTGTTCCAGTGATTAATTGTTCTGTCATGAAATATCTATTTTTTTCCTAGGTTGGTTCTCGCCTTGATTAGTTTCCACCCATTGCTTCTTGTCTTGCCTTCAGGTGCTTCGGAGAATTGGTTTACCTCCTCTTCTTTGTGGCAGCCCCTAAAATATTGGAACGCTGCTACCATATCACCCATAGTCTTTCTTTTCATTAAACTAGACATACCCAATTCCTGCAACCATTCTTCATATGATTTAAGCTCCAACCCCCTAATCATTTTTGTTGCTCTTCTCTGCACTCTTTCCAGAGTCTCAACATCTTTTTTATATTGTGACAACCAAAACTGGATGCAATATTCCAAGCGTGCTCTTACCAAGATATTATAAAGAGTTATATCACTTCATGTGATCTTGATTCTATCCCTCTTTTTGTACTTTTTTTTTTGGGTGGGGGGGAGAGGTAGAGGTTAAGGCAACAGTTCAGTCGCAATTAAATATCTTCACAGAGCCCTTCCATTCATCTCTGGCTTTCAGCAGATGCAAACTTCAACTCACCTCTAGCTCTCCTGTCCCTGTGGATATGAGGCAATATGGCACATTGGTGAGGTTGGTTGATACAGTCAAAGGCTAAGATCTGTCTAGCTCCTCCATGGTTATGTTGGCTTATGTGGCAGGAGGTTCCAGACCAAAGTTTCTACAGAGGCATCTGTGTGTAGAATGCCTGACTAATGCTTTCTGAAGCACCTGTCAGGTCTTACGCAGTCCCCTTCTATGCATGGTGTTGGCAGTTCTTGGAAAAAGTGCTAGACACAGAAGGACAGTTTAATTACATGCTTGCCACTACTTCTGTATCATCGCAATCCCTGTGGAGGGCTGTGAAGAGGGGGTGAGGAAAAGAAGATGTGGAAAGTTTTGGCAGCTTCTGGGCATGCTGCCTTGGGAGGTAGGACGAATGTAGGAAACCAGAAATGTAGTCTTTTTGAGTTCTTGCTATTTCATTGGAGCTTTCCCAATGTGTGTGTAGAGTGGAAACAGAGCCCCAATTTTTCCTGCAGCGCTCAAAACCCTGGTGGGGAATCTGAGGTAAAACTGATGGAGAAGGAAAGGGAAGAATTGCTTGTGCCTTCTGGTTATTCATATTATTATGGGCTAATTCCCCTTTGTCTCTTGCAAATTGCAGAGACTGTCTGGTGAACCAAAGTAGCATGGTACCCTGTTCAGGTGTGGTCCTTTACACAGCACACCTCTACATTCATAATCTAGAATATTTCCCACTTCCTATAGTTTATTTTTGTTTTTATTGATCTTGATTGCTCTTCTTTGAGCGTTTCCTGCACCCACACAATCCTTTTTGCAAGTTTTTCCCTGGTTTTTCCCCCAGCTACTTGCAGTCTTTTTAGGACCATCTTCCCAATTAATATTGTTTACTTATTCATTTATATTTATTTATTTATATTTATTCATTTATATTTATTTAATAAGTTTATATGTTGCTCATCTCACTATCCCGGCCAATTCTTTAGCAGTGCATTCATTCCCTTTATTGCTTCTCTCCCACTTTGCCCATCGTGCTCTCTCAGTGTGATCTTTTGGAAACCTATCTTCTGACATGCGATACAGGTAGTCTTTGACCTATGACCACAACTGAGCCCAGAATTTATGTTGCCAAGTGAGAAATTTATTACCCGTACGCTCTCACAGAGAGGGACTTCTCAGGGTGCCGTCTGCCAAGCAATGTCGGCTGGCGGCCCCCAGGGGAAGGTCCTTCTCTGTGGGGGCTCCCACACTCTGGAACGAGCTTCCCCCGGGCTTACGCCAAATACCTGACCTTCGGACCTTCCGCCGCGAACTGAAGACACATCTTTTCATTCGCGCGGGGCTGGCTTGAATTTTATCAATTTTAAATTTTAAATTTTCTATTACAAATTTTAATGGGGTCTTAGTTTTATATATTTTAAAGTTTTTTAGGCCAATTATAAAATAAGTTTTTTAATTTGTATTTTAAATTGTATATTGTATTGTTTGCTTTTTACTTTTGGCTGTACACCGCCCTGAGTCCTTCGGGAGAAGGGCGGTATAAAAATCGAATTAAATAAATAAATAAATAAAGTGAGTTTTGCCCCATTATACGCCTTTTCTTGCCACCGTTGTTAAGTAAATAACGGTGGTTGTTCAATTAGAAACATGGTTGTCAAGTGAATCTGGCTTCCCCATTGACTTTGCTTGTGAGAAGGTCACAAAAGTGAAACACATGACCCCCGGGGACACTGCAACCGTCATAAATATGAACCAGTTGTCAAGCATCCAAATGTAAATCACGTGACCGTGGAGATACTGCAATGATCATTAAGTGTGGAAAATGTTCGTGTCGCTTTTTTCAGTGCTGTTGTAACTTCGAATGGACACTAAGTGAATTGTGTACTCTGGCTAACAGGTCACAGGCATTAGAAAGGTTGCACTAGGAGAGCGCCCTCCGCTTCACTGCATACCTGGCCTCTGTTAGCCAGCCTAATTTTTGGACCAAGGTTGATGCTCTTTCAAAAGAATTCTAGGCTTGTGTTAAGAAGTAGCCCAAGTGAGAAATCACAGATACTGAGCATCTTCCAGTGGAAGTTCTTACCCACAGCCACGCCCCTATCACGCATGAAGGAAAATGATTGGTAGGTCATCGCCCCACCAGCAGTTGAGGCTTGATGGGAGGAGGGGAAAAGGGGGGAGGGGAATCCATCAATCGCTTTCTTCAATTTGTCCCCCTATCAAAACTATACAAACTGCATTGCTCACTGGCCTTGCTACTGAGGCAGAAGGGGATTTGGCCATTGAAGTGTCAAATATTATGTGGCATATTTTATGCCAGGTAAAGAACTGGTGTATTGCACTTCAATGCAGCCATCTGTCTGCCCCCATTAACTATGCAAGCTTTAGAATAATGCATGTGAAGGTCACCTTAAAACACGATTTTCAGAATGAATGGTACAACAGAATATTCAGTTTTGTATTTATTGGATATTTCAAAACGGTGATCCCCAGTCTTAGTAACTTCCATCTGTTTGGACTACAGTTCCCAAAATTCTCAGCAATATCAACAGATTCTGATACAGATATTCATGTATCATAGAGCCTTCAAGAATGTTTGGTAAGTATTGATTGCTGAAAGAAGCAATTCAAAAGTTGGAATGTTAACTCATAAGAATTGGACTCATGCAAGCATCTCTATATGCTACTGTGCTGAAATTAACAGGGTCATTAAACTAAGACTAGATCGATCGTTTAGTTATGGAGGCATGCATTCTGATTGGCTATCAGTGGGTATCTCTCAAGAAAGTGGATACTTTGTGCAAGAGTATGATCAAAGAATTGCCGTGCCCTCCAATGGCCTTCCATTGTGGATAGATTAAATGGATTAAATTACGTTTTTATTCTCTGACCAAGGGCAAGGGATTATAAACTCTTAACTCTGTTTACATACATCCTTTTCTTTTTTGAATCATTAGTTGGATAAAAATAAGACACATCTTAAGATGATTCTCCTCTACAAATCTCATCCTTGTCTGTCTCAACATCATTGGCATTGTGACCCTGAGCCTGATTTTGCTTGCCATGGCTGAACAAGGAGGCCTTCTGGCTGCGGTACATCAAAAAAGAGGCTGTTTCCTAAATATCAAGCTCTCCAATGGGGCTGGAAAGAAATAGAGTTTAGGGTGACTGTCTTTGCAAATGCTGTCTTTATCCTCTGTTTCTCCACCCCCTCACACATCATGTATAAACTGAAGGTCACAACTTGTTCAGATGACTGAGGAGCACCATTTGTGTTCGGTGAGTGGAGCCACAGCTGCAGGCTTGGTCAATAAGTAGTGAGGACTTCTATTAAAAATTTGTTTCAAATAAGTAGTGGGGAGTTCTGACCTTGAAATGGAGGCCCCATTAAAAACCCAAGTCTGGGGGAGGCTTCATGGTTGTAGAGGGCTTGAGCTTAGGAGTTTCGCCCCACAAGAAAAAGTCTGATAAGAATATGATGAATTTATGTGTCTGTGCTTGTGCTTACAGCCAGCTATTCCTGTTGATTTTCTGGCCAGTTTTGTATTCAGCGTGAATCCTGCTAATACATGGTATTTGGATCCAAGGCTTCCACTGCATCAAAATCTTATGTTATCTGTAGCCAATAAAGCCGGGGCAATATTTTTCCATGCTCTGAAGCTAGCTGTCAAG
Source organism: Ahaetulla prasina (assembly GCF_028640845.1). Classification (NCBI taxonomy): domain Eukaryota; kingdom Metazoa; phylum Chordata; class Lepidosauria; order Squamata; family Colubridae; genus Ahaetulla; species Ahaetulla prasina. Next base: position 147,635,482 of record NC_080539.1, read on the forward strand.
CCTCTTATTTGTAACTTTTTCACCCCTTTTCTGCTCATCACTTTTAATGCTCCCAGGCAAGTTGACATCAGGTCACCAAAGTTGCTGCGCGCTCTCTGTAGTTTTCTCCTGAGCTCTTTAAAGTTACTTCTTCCCCCCTCTTTCACTGCTAAAGTATTGATTGGCCACAAATAGGGAATTGCTGGCCCAAATAATGCTGCCAGTGTATTTTAGGAGGACGAGACCTTCCGAAAGTGCAGCTCTTCCTTGTGTGTCTGAATCAGTGAATTCTACAGAAACTTTTTTGCAGCAGATGGCGAAGTTTGCAGCTGTTCTTCACAGATGTCAAACTCCTGTCTGTTCTACCTCCACAAACTGCAACTGTCAATACAAGACTGTCTTCCAGGCCAAATCTTCCCTATATTGGCTTAGTTGCTTCACAACTAGCTACAACATCTAATACACCTACAATCCTCGTTTAGAAAGTCTTTCATAAAAAGATCTAACCAAGAAAGAGGGCAAAGATGCAAAGATACATTTTGTCCTTGGTGTAGCCCTCTCAAAATCAATAACATTTCTAATTTACCATTTGCCAATCCAGTAGAAAAGGAAAATATCAGGTTTTTTTTTTCTTTTTTGGGGTAGCATATGGCATAAAGCTGAAGTGCCTAAGCAAACCTAATTTCTCCCTTTCTCTTTTGCTATACAGGGTTAATTACTTCGACTTTGAAGAAAGTTGGTGTTGAGGTTTCTTTCTAAATAAAGGAATCTATGCCTCAGAATATTAGCTATTATGAAAAGAGAATGTCGGCTCTTATGAAACCAGCAATTACTTAAAAAGTAGCCGGCAGACCTGAAATCTGCCATTTTATGAAAGAGTAGGAAGTGCTGTCTCCAAATTACAGAGGTGAAGCTGACAGTCTGACAGCTAAAGGGCAGAATGATTTATTCGCGTGTAAAAAATAACTCACATCTGTCACACTTGCATCCTCCAAAATTATTTGTACTCACAGTAGCATATTAACTAGTTCATTTCTTTCTATTGGGCATCGGAAGGACAGGGCAGTTGCAAAACAACCCTGGAAACTTTATGTTGAAGAGGAGTGTTGCATGTGCTACCCAACGATGAGCCCGATTATCCCTGAAATCACTTATAAAATGCATCCTTCCATCCATCCATTAGTTTTAGTGGACATTAAACAGTGGGATTTCCGGAAACTCTAGTGGGGCACTGTCCCTCAACCAATCAGCAATATTTAAATAAGCATGTTACAGCAGGAATCAGGGTTTGTCACAAACAAACTGTGTTAGATTAAGTTTATTTCCTTTGATAGAATTACTAGCTTAGTAGATCAGAAGACTGGTCTAGCTATAGTGTACTAGGAGCTCAGCAAAAACTTTGGCATAATGCTTTATATAGAATAGAATAGAATAGAATAGAATAGAATAGAATAGAATAGAATAGAATAGAATAGAATAGAATAGAATAGAATTTTTTATTGGGCAAATGTGATTGAACACATAAGGAATTTGTCTTGGTGCATATGCTCTCAGTGTACATAAAAGAAAAGATACGTTCATCAAGGTACGACATTTACAACACAATTGATGGTCAATATATCAATATAAATCATAAGGATTGCCAGCAACAAAGTTACAGTCATACAGTCATAAGTGGAAAGAGATTGGTGATGGGAACGATGAGAAGATTAATAGTAGTGCAGATTTAGTAAATAGTTTGACAGTGTTGAGGGAATTATTTGTTTAGCAGAGTGATGGCCTTCGGGGAAAAACTGTTCTTGTGACTATATTTAATAAATAAATATTATTATTTATTTATATTATATCCCACTTTTACTAATTTTATTTAAAAAACCCTTAAGGCGGCCAATATATCTGACACTCCTTCATCTTACAACAATCCTGTGAGGTGAGTTGGGCTGAGAGAGAATGACTGGCCCAAGATCCCCCAGCTGACTTTTGCGGCTAAGGTAGGATTAGAACTCAGGGTCTCCCGTTTTCTAGCCTGGTGCCTATTCTGCTTCACCAAGCGTAAAATATGGACTAGATGGCGCCTCTGTTAGATGGACTTCAGTTAGCTGAATAACTTAATAGCTGCATCTAAGAAGTATTTGTTATTAGCAGCAAGTTGGAAGGAAATTTTGTGTTAAGCCCCACAGACTTGATTCTGGTCCCTCTGCTGGGACCAGGATTTTTTTTCATCAACAGCCAGGAGAACTGTGTTGAATTTCTCCAACACAGAAATTTAAATTGAGGAATTGTAAAAAAACAAAAACAAAAAACCCCTATCTTTTAATTTTAATTTTTCATTATTATTTTTTTTGTTTACATTTATATCCCGCCCTTCTCCGAAGACTCAGGGCGGCTTACAGTGTGTAAGGCAATAGTCTCATTCTATTTGTATATTTACAAAGTTAACTTATTGCCCCCCCCCAACAATCTGGGTCCTCATTTTACCTACCTTATAAAGGATGGAAGGCTGAGTCAACCTTGGACCTGGTGGGACTAGAACCTGCAGTAATTGCAGGCAGCTGTGTTTTAATAACAGGCTTCTTACAGCCTGAGCTACACCGCGGCCCTTTCTCTTGTTTAAATCTTTATTCATTTCAGTGGGCTTCTCTTGAAGCATAATTCATTGGGAGGACCTTGTAGTATTTTTGCAAATGGTATGGACAAAATAAGTCAATGCATTCTTATTCACGCTTCGTAGAGTTCCATCAAGTCAAAGGGGTAAACTAGTTGAGTTTTTGACACAGTCGATCATCTCTCTTTATTGGTTAGTATTAGTTAAACCATCTACCACCCCCATTCAGGTACAGCACACTGTTCATCTGCCACTCAAATATCTTCAAGTAGTTCAAACTTCAAACAATCTTCCAACTGCAACTGCAAATTTCAAACAGCCTTCCAACTGCAAGCGGTAAGATTTTAGCAACTCGCTCTCTTCTGCTTCCTTTGGAAATTTTGGGCAAAATCTTATAAAAAATAGGCTGGAACCACTTCTATCATTTCCATGTTCCTGGTGGGCTATATATTAGCTACAAACATTGGATAGTGCTTCAGAACTTTTATCTGCAGCCCAAAGGCTCCTTGGTTCTCTTGTGTAGGAGTCAATCCATGTTCTTTTCCTGCTATACCATTTCAATTCCTGGTTTTTGCTCGTCTAGGATAGGATGTTCTCTGACCATTCCTGCACTCAGTTACAATTTGGTCTGTTATGTCTGTCTTGTGAATTTCATTCCTTTCCTTTCCTTTTTAAAAATTGATCCCTAGAAGACCTAGCCACATTTTCCATTCCAGTCACAAACAAAGTTCATCAGGGAAGATTTTCCAATTAAATGTTGGAAAAAAATGTTTCAAGTTGGTGCCCAGCCCTCTTGGTTTTCGCTTTGTCAATGCTTGAGTACAAGTAATGATTCTCATCTTGATGTAATCAGTTTCATTCAGTTCAAAGACTTAATTATTTACCTTTTCCATCTTTATTTATCATCTCAGGCCACCTCTTTTCCATCTTCTAGCTTTTAACTAGCTTTGTTAGCTATTCTTTTCTCTATCAGTTCATGAGCTTCAGAATGGATGCAGATAATCTCATTTCATGGTCTATGACACATGGCATTAACTAGGGGTTTCTCAATCAAATTCTTACTAATTTACCATTCTTTCATCATTAAAGAAGAAAGAATCTTGTATGACTCATTTCATAATCTTTTTTCAGATATGAATACTTGGTTTAAGATGGTGGTCATCTTCAGAAAGTTAAGTGAGTCCTGTTGATGCAGAAAACTCTGTAATGTGATTGCTGAACTTCCTTTCATTTATACTAATGATGGAAAGAATATAAGTTTAGATAAGACCAACTAATGTAATTATAGAGCATCAAACAAGCCTTAAAGCATAAATGGGAAATCTGTGGCTCCCACACATTAATGGACTCAAACTTATGTTAAACATAGCCAATAGTTAGGAATGAATGGGAATTGCAGTCAACCAAAATGCGAGGAAAACAAGTACTGCCTTAAAGTGGGTACATTATATCTCTCTAAAATGGTACACTCCTGGGGGTGGGGGAGAGGGAAAATGAATTCTTTAACATTAAACATTTAACATACATACATATGTGTACATATTCAGAAGATAGTACCAAAATATTCCTATTGGATTATCATGGATTATCTTTTAGGATGTAGTTTGCTCATCTTTAGATTAGGTATTACATCAGGAAATCTCAGATTTCAATCGATTTTCCAAAGCATTAAGGAACTATTTATGTACTTCTTCCTTTATTCCACAAAAAAAAGGCCTGAATGTAAAATATGATCTATCTTCACTGCAAAATACTATTTTTGACTGCTATTGCTAGTATATAATTAGTAGCACCTCCTGGTTTCAATATCTACTGTCACATTATAGTCCAAAAAGAATTACAGAAACAAGCCGAAATAGGAAGAGATCTGACTGAATTTGAAAAAAACATACCATTTTGAGTTTGCAGAATGGAGACATCATATGCAAGTAGACAATGGCTATCAGGATTCATTGGGTCCCAATTTGTGGGAAGATTTGTTGAACAAGTATTATGGCAATATTCTCAATGGAGACCTATTTTAGGAGGGTGAGAAACAGTTGTTTGAAAAAATTCCACTCATAATTTTAAAGAAAAGCAAAGATGATAAACTGGGAACTGTTTTTATTATCAAGCATCGTTTGATCGTATTTGATCCTGAATGGAAAGGACTGTTGGAGTGGGTTTATGAGAGAACAGAACCCACTTGTGACTTTCTGTAAGTTAAATACAACCATAGATTGTTACCAGAGGGCTTTGAGGTTTAGCTTCATGGTTGGCCATGCCTGTTAACTGGTTTTTTTTAAATAGTAGTTACATGGTAAATAGTAGATATATGGTAGGTCCGATTAGTTGATTGATAATAGATTTCTACAATTGTGATACTTTTTCAACGTTATATAGCAGTTTTGCAAATATAAATGTAGAAGTTTATAGATTATGAACCTGTTTTACAAGGGTGGGGAAAATAATTCTCATCATTGAAATATATGTATCAGTGTTCAACCAGGCCGGGCGGGGAGGGGTAGCATTTTGTGTGTATGCTTGATATTTTGTTTTATGCACTTTTTTCTTTGGTTTTTTTTTATTATTTTAATTTTTCTTCCCACCCACCCCCTTTTCTTGATTATGTATTTTAACCTTGGAAATAAATAAAACTTTATACATGAAAACTTCCCACCCAAAATTCAAAGCAGTTATTGTGATTATTTATGGGTGATATGGAAATACAATTCAAAAAGTAAACAAATAAAAGACCGTAGGATTACATAAATGCAGTGTGTAAATAGAATGTCATGTAACAGTGGGAGTATTGAGGAAAGAAAAATGTCAAATTTATACCCAGTGTTATATTCTGAATTGGTGCAAGATGTTCTATCCGTGATATTGATTGCAAAAATAAACAATCCATTCTCTAACAATTCCTTAAAAATTCATTCTCTAAACATTTTTGGAATTATAACCACCAAGTTGCATTCTTTTTTTACATTTGATGGCAATCTTGTAAATTTGGAATTTATGGCAGAAAAAAACCCCTAATTTTTAAAGGGTTAGTTCGCTGTCCAGCAAGCTATTACCCTTTAAATATTAGGAAATTATGTGTAGCTGATGAGTTTCAAATAGAACAAAACTAGACATGTTGAGCCTTCCTGGTGGTCAGTTTAAATAAAATTGTCATACAGGATATATTAAAAAAGAAGACATTTCCCATCTTCAAGAAGGGAACTAGAAAACATATAAAACCTTGTAAAATGAGGACAGAGCTTAGAAGAGAAAGCAGACAGTATATTCTATACCAAAATTAATTTTCTTTTTGTCTGTTCAATCGTGTCTGATGCTTATAGACTGCCTGGACAAGTCCCTGCTGGTTTTTTTGGCAAAGTTTTTCAGAAATGGTTTGCCCTTGCCTCCTTTCTAGGACTGAGAGAAAGTGACGTAAGGTCACCCAGTTGGCTTTGAGCCTAAGGTGGTGCTAGAACTCACTTTCTCCTGTTTCTAGCCTGATACCTTATCCACTACATCAAACTAGTTCTCAAAAGTAAATTACAGCACCCAATCTCTTTTGGATTACAATCTCAGAGTGTACCACATTCAAAGTGTGGATTTTCACTAATAGAAGATTATGATATTTCAACTTTTTATGATCTGTTAATTGTTTAGGTTAGGCGGGGCAGAAATGATTATGGATATAAAAAATTCTGGTGGATAATTTTATTGCTTGAGTTGTACTATTTACAATTTGGCAGTTACTGTATAATAACCCGATATGTATCATGTTATTTTAAAATGTTATAATGTTATCATGATTGTACATGATTCATATTCATAATGTTAGTATGATTGTACACACAAACACACATACATATACATATACATACATACATACATACATACATATGTATATATACAATGCATATACATACAGTAATATATAATGTTATATATTAACATTATACAAAATAACAAAGATATATATTAACATACTAAACAATCGTCTATCTATCATCTATCTACCTGTCTGTCTATCTATTTTTTCTGTTTTTTCATTGATTATATTTATAAAGAAGGAAGAATAGATAGGAGAGGGTTAGCAAATGGTATGTAGGTAAAACTATATGCTCTTGCATGATTTGTAATAAAAGGAGCCCTATAGGTTCCAAATATGTTGGTTAGTTATTTGTTTGGTACATATTTTGACTAGCAACTAAACAAATTGAAGCTTGAGGTGTTGGGGCAGTCATTCCTTCTTAGCCCACCCTCCGCTTCAGGATTATTATTGTAGGAAACCCAATTAAGTGGTACTGCTGTATAATTGCACCTGGGGAAAAAAAAGCTGGAAGGGAGATAAAATATTTTCATTTTATTAACCAATTTATTTCCATTTAAAATGATTATTAGAACAAGCAAATCCGGGTATAGCAGTTTTAATCCTTGAAGAACCCAAAGAATAGGGGTTATTCCCTCTCCCCTCAATATTTCTTGCATGATTTTTTATGAATCTCAACCCTCCCATTATATTTGTATATGTAGCATAATAAGCAATATGCTATTAAATTTGTCCAGTACTTCATTCTGATTTAATACTGTTAGTCAGTTCTTTTGACTCTCTTCGCTGCAAAGTTTAAAACATTATAAACAATACTTAACTGTTCATACAGAATAAAATTTTGAAATGGATTGTCTGGACTTCAATTTTTAGAATAATTTACATTTTCTTCTTTCTAACTGGATAAAATCAATTGCTCCATGTACGTTGTAACCTGAGAAACACAATTGTTCTGTTTTTCTGCATTCATTCTCTGCTTTCTACATAATATTTTGGGGTGTGAGGCTGGAATGGCAAGAGGAATAGGGCATAGATGTTCTTTAAAATAGTAATGGATATAAATAGGCGGTAAATAGAATTAAAATCCCATTTATGGAACAACATTATTCTAGTGGGAGTTCACAAATGCTTTGAAATGAACTGCATGTGGGGTATAAAGAATAAAAAACCTTGTTAATAGTTCTTAAAAGTCAATCCCCAGCTCCCCCATAGGTCATTTTATGATCTCAGCTAAGCTAACTTCAGTGCAGCAATGGAGCAGATCAAGGATGAAACATTTGAGAATTAATTTTGAAACAAGACGTTGGGTAGCGGGCAGCTTCAAAATGGAAGTTTTTTGGGTGCTAGACATTACTATTTTCTTTAAGCTGTTCTTGATTTGAATTCTGTTTTATTTTCTTCTATTTTAATAGCATTGTTCATTAGCCTTAGTTGATATTGCTAAGACCAGACTGGTAAAGTCAACCAGCGTTTCTCAACCTCAGCAACTTTAAGATGTATGGATTTCAGTTCCCAATTCCCCAAGCTGATAAACACTAGATTAAACTCTTATCAGGGAAATCTGTTAGAAATAGACTTCTGAGTAGAGCCCAAGGAGAAAAATGAGAAGGTATGGACTATTCTTCAGCAACTCAATCTAGAAGGTTTGTCTCCAAGTCTCATGTTGAATTCCTGGCACCTCCAGACAAAGAATCTTGACAAAACCTCCACTTGAAAAAAAAAGATGCACGGTTAATTGATCTGAGTGTCAAGTTCCGTAATTAAAGACTCCAAATCCTGATGATGGTTAGAAGATTCTTTATTGGTACAAACATCCGGAAACAAGGAAACAAGGAAAGGAAATATTGTTGGAGATATCACTCCATGTTTCTCACCACCTTATAAAGTTTTGTGCCTAATTAGCCCATTACAGCAACCCCACCCCATTCACATACTTCTAATCTGCCAGCAACCCGCCCACATACTACTCACACCCACACTCTTCCTACCACACGTTCCAGGATTGGCAGTAGGCCACAATCACCCCCTAGCAGCCCTGGATGCCAGGCTTGCTCATTATCCTCCATGAGTCTCTCACCACCCAGCCATGCCTACAATTCGTAAGTTGCCTGGTGATGTCTTCCGGCAGCATCCTGGCATAGTGCCTCTCAGCTGAGCCGTGGAGCGTTGGCAGGCTTGGAAGACACCCCGAGAAGAAGAGGAGGCTATAACAGAGACTGGTGGTGTCCTGGAGGCAGCGGGAGCAAGGTTAGCACTGGGAGGCGGTGGCAGCGGTGTATGTTGGCCCGGGTGAAAGGCAGGGCATCAGGTGTGAGTGGCTGGTGCGCCCACCATAATGGCGGCCCCGAAGTGCCGGCAGTGCCGGGGCTGACACTGAGTCTGATTCAAGACTCAATATTTTTTTTCCTATTATATTTCATTCATCATTACTCTGATGGAATCGGAGGCATTGCTACCATCCTTAAATCCTAAGAAGACATAGATTTTGGCTGTGTGACAATTCTAAGGACGTGTCCACATTGTTTTCTTAAACTGCTCTCGTTTTCTAGGGGTTCAAGCCACAGATTCGGCTGCTTAGCTGGTCTCTCTCCCTATTGGACAATTTCGCTGTTGTTGTACCCTCCCAACTTCAGAGCCAAGAAAGTAATGCCCTATCTCTGGATGAATCATACTGCATATACATATTTTTATGCTTGTTTCTCTGTGTGCAAGGTTACATCAAATGTATATACAAAGTTAGAGCATCAAAATGCACATATATTTAAGGACAACAACCAGCTTTGAAATATAAATTCCCTTCTAACATTTTTTTTCAGGTCTGGTTTAATAAAATTTTGCTGTAGCTATAGTTACAGTAGTGCGGTAGCCATAACATTTGACTGATGTAGTATATTTAATCAGTTCAAAACTCAACACAATATTTTAAATTACTATTATTATTATTATTTTTCCATGAGCCATTTCTTTTTCTTTTTTCTTTTCACAAGTCACTTGTGGTAAAAGGGTTTTTACTGCAACTCCAATTAGTGGCCGCTTAAAAGCTAAGATGAAACCTTTGCATTTCAACTGAAAGGCAGAATGATGACATGTTTCACTGATACACCAATGAAAAAGTAAATAGCTTATTTTATAGTGATAGTAACAACAAGAAAAAAGATGTTCCTGAAGGGTTTTGAGCTGCTGACATTGTGTATCGCAGGCAGGTGATACAACCGCTATGCCATATGTACACTTTTGGGAACTAACTATTCCTCTGCAGTCCCAGCAGAGTTCAAAAAGCTACAGTGCCATGATAGTTGACTTAGGTGAGGGTATATTTTCTTCTCTGAAAAATAACACTGAAGACACAGAAGGAAGTAAAATGCAGTAAGTAACACTTGAGCCAGTACAATCCAGGAAACACAACTTCTAATATGGAACAGGAAAACAGAGGTGGAGCCAGGGATGAAATTTAAAAAATTTTCCTACTGGTTCTGTGGGCATGGCTTAATTGGTGGACGTGGCTTGGTGTCCAGATGAACCGGTGGGCGTGGCCAATAATAATAAATAATAAAAATAATAAACCAAGTACACAAAACAATAAGAGGTACCAGAAACCAGCTTTCACACTTTACACACACACAACACAACTGACTCACACACAATGTGAAAGCAACCGCACTTCACCCAAAATGGCCCCTGCAACAAGCAGGAACCTCACACAGCCACAAAAAGCTCAAAAACCAACTCTCACACTTTTTCCACACAAAATGCCACGTACAGCTTTGTGAGATTTTGTGTGTTTGTGTAGTTAGAGTGAAACACTACAGAAACACACCAAATCTCAGAAAGCTACACAAATATTTTATTTTATTATTTTATTATTTTATTAATATTTTTAAATAAAAGCAGCTAAATTTAAAACTTCCTTAACTTTAAATTGCTATGTCTAAAAAAATAAAATAAAGCTCCTTAAAAAAACCCCAATTACCGTATATACTCGAGTATAAGCCGATCCGAATATAAGCCGAGGCACCTAATTTTACCACAAAAACTGGGAAAAACTATTGACTCGAGTATAAGCCGAGGGTGGGAAATGAGGCAGCTACTGGTCAATGTAAAAAATAAAGATAGAGCCAAGTAAAATAACATGAATATTTATTTGAACGAAAAACAATAAAAGTGCAAAAGGGGGAAGGAGGATTCCCAGCTTTAGAAAATTTAGAACTACGCCGCCTTTGGTATGACCTGAGCATAGCTCATAAAATTATCTGCTACAATGTACTTCCTATCAATGACTACTTCAGCTTCAACCACAACAATACACGAGAACACAATAGATTCAAACTTAAAAGTGAACCTCTCCAATCTAGATTGCAGAAAATGTGACTTCAGTAACAGAGTTGTTAATGCCTGAATGTGCTACCTGACTCTGTGGTCTCTTCCCAAAATCCCCAAAGCCTTAACCAAAGACTATCTAGTATTGACCTCACCCCATTCCTAAGAGGTCTGTAAGGCGAGCATAAGAGCACCAGCGTGCCTACCGTCCCTGTCCTAATGTTCCCTTTAGTTGTATTCCTTTTATGTATTCAATTCATGCTTATATTTATATAATTATTTAATATGTATTTGACAAAATAAAATGAATGAATGAATGAATGAATAGAATAGAATAGAATAGAATTTTTATTGGCTAAGTGTGATTGGACACACAAGGAATGAATGAATGAATGAATGAGTGAGTGAGTTACTTCAACAACATTGTCTCACAGAAATTGACAATACAACTGCAAGCATGAAAATGAGTCCTCCTTTAGCTTCCAAGGGACCAGGGTGCCTCTGAAGGTCAGTGCTCTAAGCACTAAGAACCCAGCACAAATCTAAGCCTGTATGCACACCAATAGTGAAAATACCCTGCACAGTGTCTCTTGGCAGAGAAGGTTAATTTTCATAGACGTTGGGGTGGCTCTTTTTTTTTTTTGGCAGGGCAATAAGGGTCTCTAATATCATTAAACCCAAGTGTGAGGAAAAAGACAGCAGCTAAAATGTTAAGGCCAGTTGTGTGACCTTCTCCAATACAGTTGGCCTGGCTGTTTGCCAAAACTTAAAACACCCTCCCATCCCCCCTCCCTGCTAAAGCTTCTTTCTTAAAACAATTGTGGTCTTTGCCTTTCATTGTGCCAATCGACTTTAGAAGTCTGTGTGTGTGTTTGTGTAGTTAGAGTGAAACACTACAGAAACACACCAAATCTCAGAAAGCTACACAAATATTTTATTTTATTATTTTATTATTTTATTAATATTTTTAAATAAAAGCAGCTAAATTTAAAACTTCCTTAACTTTAAATTGCTATGTCTAAATAAATAAAATAAAGCTCCTTAAAAAAAGCCCAATTACCGTATATACTCGAGTATAAGCCGATCCGAATATAAGCAGAGGTACCTAATTTTCCCACCGAAACTGGGAAAACTATTGACTCGAGTATAAGCCGAGGGTGGGAAATGAGGCAGCTACTGGTCAATGTAAAAAATAAAGATAGAGCCAAGTAAAATAACATGAATATTTATTTGAACGAAAAACAATAAAAGTGCAAAAGGGGGAAGGAGGATTCCCAGCTTTAGAAAATTTAGAACTACGCCTTTGGTATGACCTGAGCATAGCTCATAAAATTATCTGCTACAATGTACTTCCTATCAATGACTACTTCAGCTTCAACCACAACAATACACGAGAACACAATAGATTCAAACTTAAAGTGAACCTCTCCAATCTAGATTGCAGAAAATGTGACTTCAGTAACAGAGTTGTTAATGCCTGGAATGTGCTACCTGACTCTGTGGTCTCTTCCCAAAATCCCCAAAGCCTTAACCAAAGACTATCTAGTATTGACCTCACCCCATTCCTAAGAGGTCTGTAAGGGGCGTGCATAAGAGCACCAGCGTGCCTACCGTCCCTGTCCTAATGTTCCCTTTAGTTGTATTCCTTTTATGTATTCAATTCATGCTTATATTTATATAATTATTTAATATGTATTTGACAAAATAAAATGAATGAATGAATGAATGAATAGAATAGAATAGAATAGAATTTTTATTGGCTAAGTGTGATTGGACACACAAGGAATGAATGAATGAATGAATGAGTGAGTGAGTTACTTCAACAACATTGTCTCACAGAAATTGACAATACAACTGCAAGCATGAAAATGAGTCCTCCTTTAGCTTCCAAGGGACCAGGGTGCCTCTGAAGGTCAGTGCTCTAAGCACTAAGAACCCAGCACAAATCTAAGCCTGTATGCACACCAATAGTGAAAATACCCTGCACAGTGTCTCTTGGCAGAGAAGGTTAATTTTCATAGACGTTGGGGTGGCTCTTTTTTTTTTTTTTGGCAGGGCAATAAGGGTCTCTAATATCATTAAACCCAAGTGTGAGGAAAAAGACAGCAGCTAAAATGTTAAGGCCAGTTGTGTGACCTTCTCCAATACAGTTGGCCTGGCTGTTTGCCAAAACTTAAAACACCCTCCCATCCCCCCTCCCTGCTAAAGCTTCTTTCTTAAAACAATTGTGGTCTTTGCCTTTCATTGTGCCAATCGACTTTAGAAGTCTGTGTGTGTGTGTGTGTGTGTGTGTGTGTGTGAGAGAGAGAGAGAGAGAGAGAGAGAGAGAGAGAGAGGGAGGGAGTGCAAAAGGGGGAAGGAGGATTCCCAGCTCTAAACAAAGGGAAATCCCGGAATGCCAGCGCGAAAGGCGGTGCTCACGTTCCTCCTCCCTTGCTCAAAAGCCCCAACATGATATTGGAATTGGATGCCATTATATACCTGCTGAGGGGATAATTTGAATAACTTGAAAGATATAAAAGCTCTAAACATATTTGTTTAAAAATCTAAAATCTATACTTAAAATAAATGAATATAAAGTAATAAAGTTCTTTAAAGTTGTAATTCACTTTGCTGCTGAAAAAGAAAAGAAGCTTAACACCTTAAATGGTATTTATTAACTGAAATATCATCAAATCAAATATATAATGAGGTATATTATAATGACCTTTGTTTTCAGAAAGAAGCATGATGGAAGTTTTTCAATAAAGGGGGAAATATAGAAAAAACTTAGTGTCATGCTCATATATCATCTTTACAGATGTTGTTAACACTATACTATGGCAGCATATGATGGTACAATGTTTCAATCAATTTCAGGATGAAAACTCATCAATGAGGAGGAGGAGTATAATTTATTAACCTTGTATGATATCAGTTTCTCAAGGACTCTAGAAGGACCCGAGGAAGAAATCTCTGCCCCCTCCCCACTTTCCCTTTCCAACCCAGCCTTCCAAGGGGACCTTTGAGGGAGAAATCTCTGCCCCCTCCCCACTTTCCCTTTCCAAGGCAGCCTTCCAAGAGGACCTCTCGAAAAGAGCGAAAGCTTTCTCCTGGCCGTTTTACCACCACTACATCCTAGGCTGGGTTAGAAACAAGGAGGGGGAAGTTCAAGGACCACATCGATGGCACGAGCTCAGATTGCCGGCTGGGGATGATGGGCGCTGCAGTGCGATCTCGGGAGAGACTAGGGGGGAAGAAAGAATGACTGTTTCGCCACACCCTAGGATTGGGGAAAACATTGACCCCCCCCTTAGTTGCGGGAGAAGGGTTGCGCTTCAAAGCGGTCGCCTCCATCCATCAATCCATCCTTCCTTCCTTACTTCCATCCATCCATCCTTTTTTTTTTCCCAGCGAGCGGTGCGTGTGTGTGACATGCAAGCAAGACGTCTCACGGGGCGTGTGTGTGTGTGTTTGTGGTGGGGGTCTCGTCCCAGCCACCCACCCACTCGCTCCCTTTCCCTCTTGGGCGTGGGCTGTTCCCGTTCGCCCTGGCCTCCGTCCTCCGATCTCCTGCGCTGGGAGGCGGCGGCGAGCCAGCGAACGGGCACCGCGGACTTTGGCAAGGAGGAAGGTGGGAGGAAGCGGAGCTGCCGGCTGTGGGGGTTGAGGCGTGCAAGAGGAGTGAGCGTGGAAAGGCCTTTTTGTGTGTGTGTGCGTGTGTGTGCGCGCCTGTGTGCCCTAGGGAGGGAAGCGGGGCTGCCGGCTGGGTGGGGGTTGAGGCGTGCAAGAGGAGCGCCTCCTCCTCTTCCTCCACGCTCGCTCCTCTTGCACGCCTCAACCCCACCATCCCCACCCTCTCCAGCGTGAAGGTCACCTCCTCCCTCTTCCAGGCGGCGGCGAGCCAGCGAACGGTGAAAGCGGAGCGCCCCAGCCGGCAGCTCCGCTTCCCTCCCACTGGTCCCAGTCCAGCCGAACGGTGAAAGCGACATGCCGAGCGCCGCCCGCCACCGCTCGCTGATTGGGACCGCTTTGGTCCGCGCGGGCGGGGAGCCGCCAGCCTTCTCGGCCGACGCCACCGCTCGGGAAACCTCCTCCTCAGCCGAGAAGGCTGGCGGCTCGCCGCCGCCGCCGCCTCCCACTGGTCCCAGTCCAGCCGAACGGTGAAAGCGGAGCGCGCCGCATGTCGCCACCGCTCGCTGACTGGGACCAGTGGGAGGAAGCGGAGCTGCCGGCTGTGGCGCCCGCCGAGCCGGAGCCGAGCCGCCGCCGCCGCCTGGAAGAGGGAGGAGGTGACCTTCACGCTGGAGAGGGTGGGGATGGTGGGGTTGAGGCGTGCAAGAGGAGCGAGCGTGGAGGAAGAGGAGGAGGCGCGCTCCTCTTGCATGCCCCTCAACCCCCCCACACAGCCGGCCGCTCCCCTTCCCCCCCCCGGGCACACCGGCGCGCACCCCCACGCACACACACACAAAAAGGCCTTTCCACGCCACCTCTTGCACGCCTCAACCCCCACAGCCGGCAGCTCCGCTTCCTCCCACCTTCCTCCTTGCCAAAGTCCGCGGTGCCCGGTTGCTCGCTGGCTCGCCGCCGCCTCCCAGCGCAGGAGATCGGAGGACGGAGGCCAGGGTGAACGGGAACACTGCACCACCAGGGCTTCCCCGCGCCAATGCACAGCCCGCCAAGTTTGCGCCGTCCGCCCACCAGACACGGGAATGGGGGCCGGCCTGGGGGCGACAAATCCCGCGAGACCTCGGCGGGCCCGCTCCCCGTCCCTCCCATGGGAGTCCGTTCGGTGCCCCCTCCTGTGCGGGGTTCCCGAAGACGTAGACTCGAGTATAAGCCGAGGGGACGTTTTTCAGCACAAAAAACGTGCTGAAAAACTCGGCTTATACTCGAGTATATACGGTAACTATTTTTTTAAAGCTCCCCCCCAAAAAAAACCTGAGTTACTTACCAAATTGAAGGCACAAGGCAGGCAGGCAGATTCAGTTGTTCACAGATGAGATTGGTTGCAGGCAGGCAGATTCAGTTGCTAGCTGATGTAATTGATTGCAGGGATTGCAGCAGCCGAAGCAAGGAAGGAAAAGCGAGTGAGCCCGAAAAAAGCAGCAAGCTGCCAAGTGCACAAGTGGGGACCGAGCGGGGGGGGGGAGGAATTTTTGCTACCGGTTCTCTGAACCACCCGCCACCATCACTACTGGATCGGCCAATCCAGTCCGAACCGGGAACATTTCACCCCTGGGTGGAGCTACATTTCCCATGGAATAGAGACAAGTCCCTACTCTCCAGAAATAATTGGTGGCCCTTACTCACAACAGGGCAACCTGACAGGGCACATAAGTCTTTAAACTGGCAGGCCTCCTCCTGTTCTTATAATCTGCATATACCACACTTTTAGCAATAAATGTGCTCAGTCCTTGCTAAGTTAGAAAGCTCTTGTAAAATGAATATTAAAATATATTGGTGAACTGAAAAGGCCATGTTTGCTTTTTTGGCAGTAGCCAACACTGCTCCATTTAAGGAGTGGTAGTAGTTTTCCACATGGATATGGTTAATTCTACTTTTAATTGACACCAACAACAATGTTCCTACAGCCTTTCTCTATAAATAGTATTGAACTGCTAACTCTTTCAGTGCCTGAAACCATGCTTGTGCTTCTATTTTATATGTTTGGCTAATTTTTTTATTCTATCTACATTTATGATAATAATGCATTCCATTCAAAAGATGATTGAAAGCACTCAGGATAACAAAGAAGCATGGAATCATATGACCAAAGGTACAATTTTAATCCCACTACTTATTTTCCACTCTGCTGGGTTTGCATCCTATTTACAATTCTACTACATTTGTGATAATAATAACCTTTCCACATAACTGTTGCTTTTGCATTGAACTCATTCTTTTGCTTTAAAGATGCTTTTTTTCACACAAGCTTCACTGTTAAGCAAGAGATGCCTTCTTAAAGCTATGTTCTTCCAGTGTTTATTTCTCATGGGTTGAGCAAGATAGCTATTCCCAGAGCACTAAACCTGCCGGAGACCCCTGTCTTGTGGACTCGTCATGAGGAGCATCTATAAGGAGCACTTGTCAATAATCTCAAATCCTCTCTTTGTCCAGAGAGGAATTACAAAGAGCCAGTCATTCACCCAGCTCTTCAATCAGCTCTACTTTTAATGGAGCTATCTTCAGTTCACCATCTCTTGCCCAGGAAACAATATAGTTGTGTAGGATTTCTTTATTTAGTTATAAAGAGAAAGTTTGACTACTGGTCACCGCCAGCCTCCTCCTACCTCCTCCTACCTGAAATACTTTCAGGTTTGGAGGCTTCTATCCATGGGAGTCATCTCTGTCATTGTGAACCAGTGTCCCTTTCAAACGGTCAAATTGACTGTCTTCTGGTTGAGTGAGCTATCAAACATCAAATTTCAAAATGAGATCCGGTTTGCAACTTGCAGCACTGAACTTCTATGGGATAAATCATGCTTGTGCTTCTATTTTATATGTTTGGCTAATTTTTTATTTTATTATATAGGCTAAAATATATATAAAATATAAAATATAAAATATAAAATATAAAATATAAAATATAAAATATAAAATATAAAATATAAAATATAAAATATAAAATATAAAATATAAAATATAAAATATAAAATATAAAATATAAAATATAGGCTAAAATATATATAAAATATAAAATATAAAATATAAAATATAAAATATAAAATATAAAATATAAAATATAAAATATAAAATATAAAATATAAAATATAAAATATAAAATATAAAATATAAAATATAGGCTAAAATATATATAAAATATAAAATATAAAATATAAAATATAAAATATAAAATATAAAATATAAAATATAAAATATAAAATATAAAATATAAAATATAGGCTAAAATATATATAAAATATAAAATATAAAATATAAAATATAAAATATAAAATATAAAATATAAAATATAAAATATAGGCTAAAATATATATAAAATATAAAATATAAAATATAAAATATAAAATATAAAATATAAAATATAAAATATAAAATATAAAATATAAAATATAAAATATAAAATATAAAATATAAAATATAAAATATAAAATATAAAATATAAAATATAAAATATAAAATATAAAATATAAAATATAAAATATAAAATATAAAATATAAAATATAAAATATAAAATATAAAATATAAAATATAAAATATAAAATATAAAATATAGGCTAAAATATATATAAAATATAAAATATAAAATATAAAATATAAAATATAGGCTAAAATATATATAAAATATAAAATATAAAATATAAAATATAAAATATAAAATATAAAATATAAAATATAAAATATAAAATATAAAATATAAAATATAAAATATAAAATATAAAATATAAAATATAAAATATAAAATATAAAATATAAAATATAAAATATAAAATATAAAATATAAAATATAAAATATAAAATATAAAATATAAAATATAAAATATAAAATATAGGCTAAAATATATATAAAATATAAAATATAAAATATAGGCTAAAATATATATAAAATATAGGCTAAAATATATATAAAATATAAAATATAAAATATAAAATATAAAATATAAAATATAAAATATAAAATATAAAATATAAAATATAAAATATAAAATATAAAATATAAAATATAAAATATAAAATATAAAATATAAAATATAAAATATAAAATATAAAATATAAAATATAAAATATAAAATATAAAATATAAAATATAAAATATAAAATATAAAATATAAAATATAAAATATAAAATATAAAATATAAAATATAAAATATAAAATATAAAATATAAAATATAAAATATAAAATATAAAATATAAAATATAAAATATAAAATATAAAATATAAAATATAAAATATAAAATATAAAATATAAAATATAAAATATAAAATATAAAATATAAAATATAGGCTAAAATATATATAAAATATAAAATATAAAATATAAAATATAAAATATAAAATATAAAATATAAAATATAAAATATAAAATATAAAATATAAAATATAAAATATAAAATATAAAATATAAAATATAAAATATAAAATATAAAATATAAAATATAAAATATAAAATATAAAATATAAAATATAAAATATAAAATATAAAATATAAAATATAAAATATAAAATATAAAATATAAAATATAAAATATAAAATATAAAATATAAAATATAAAATATAAAATATAAAATATAAAATATAAAATATAAAATATAAAATATAAAATATAAAATATAAAATATAAAATATAAAATATAAAATATAAAATATAAAATATAAAATATAAAATATAAAATATAAAATATAAAATATAAAATATAAAATATAAAATATAAAATATAAAATATAAAATATAAAATATAAAATATAAAATATAAAATATAAAATATAAAATATAAAATATAAAATATAAAATATAAAATATAAAATATAAAATATAAAATATAAAATATAAAATATAAAATATAAAATATAAAATATAAAATATAAAATATAAAATATAAAATATAAAATATAAAATATAAAATATAAAATATAAAATATAAAATATAAAATATAAAATATAAAATATAAAATATAAAATATAAAATATAAAATATAAAATATAAAATATAAAATATAAAATATAAAATATAAAATATAAAATATAAAATATAAAATATAAAATATAAAATATAAAATATAAAATATAAAATATAAAATATAAAATATAAAATATAAAATATAAAATATAAAATATAAAATATAAAATATAAAATATAGGCTAAAATATGTATAAAATATAAAATATAAAATATAAAATATAAAATATAAAATATAGGCTAAAATATGTATAAAATATAAAATATAAAATATAAAATATAAAATATAAAATATAAAATATAAAATATAAAATATAAAATATAAAATATAAAATATAAAATATAAAATATAAAATATAAAATATAAAATATAAAATATAAAATATAAAATCGTTCATCAAGGTACAACATTTACAACACAATTGATGATCAATATATCAATATAAATCATAAGGATTGCCAGCAACAAGTTATAGTCATACAGTCATAAGTGGAAAGAGATTGGTGATGGGAACTATGAAACGATTAATAAAGCACTTTCTCTCTTTTAAAGCACTTTCCTCTCTCCAGTGTTAATGGCTTCTTTCCTTTTTCCAATTTTTTATTTTATTTTATTAGGTCACAACAGTATACGCAAACATTGACATAAAACAACAACATATCATATAAACATATATATAGGCTAAAATATGTATAAAATATAAAATATAGGCTAAAATATGTATATATATAAGCAAAAGTATTAATTTGATATAATGAAAGGGAACAATAGGACAGGAACGGTAGGCACTTTTGTGCTCTTATGCACGCCCCTTATAGTCCTCTTAGGAATGAGGTGAGGTCAATAGTGGACAGTTTTTGGTTGAAGATTTTGAGAAGAGACCACAGAGTCAGGTAGTGAGTTCCAAGCGTTAACAGAACAGGACTGTTACAGAAGTCATATTTTCTGCAATCAAGATTGAAGCGGTTAACATTAACTTTGAATCTATTGTTTGCTCTTGTATTATTGCGACTGCAGCTGAAGTAGTCTTTAACAGGAAGGACATTGCAATAGATGATTTTGTGTGTTAAACACAGGTCTTGTGGGAGTCGCCGGAGTTCTAAGTTTTCTAATCCCAGGATTTCAAGTCTGGTGGTATAAGGTATTTTGTTGTTTTCAGAGGAGCGGAGAACTCTTCTTGTAAAATATTTCTGGACACGTTCAATTGTATTAATGTCTGAGATGTGGTATGGATTCCAGACTGGTGAGCTGTATTCAAGAATAGAATATTTCAAATATTTCAAAAAGCATCATGTTTGATACTGGGTTTAGATGACTAGATGGAGAAAAAAAGCAATGCTTCAGTCTCTCTTGTCCTCTGAGATCTCTCCATATTTATTTGTGCAATATTTATCTACAAACTGGGAGATTCAAAGTGGGATTTGAACCTTCATTCAGAAATTGAAAGCAGAATGCAGTCATAATTTCCTCATTTTATCCTTAGAATGGCAAACCTCCACAAAGAAATGTTTAAGAAGACTCCCCACAGAGTTTTTATTTGTGTAATGTAAATATGTTAGACATAAAATATTTTACAGTTTAGGTGTAAACATGAGTGATCTGCACCTGCTTATAAATGTACTTCAAATACGAGGCATGAACAATTACATAAATTAGATTTAGGAAGATTATAAAGATACTTCAGACACTTCAGTGTTTTCTTACATGGGTTGTCTGTGAAATGTTTTAGGATGTACTTGCTATTTTTAAGTGCCACGTGCTAAATTAATTTTGTAGTCTTTTGATATGACTTTTCCCTGTTGTAAACAAGGTGCAAGTCTGCAAGGGACATAATTCTACACAAGTGATACAACTGCCTCTAATTATAATCTTCCCAAAAAGAGATACACAGTTGGAAGGTGCAAATTGCTCTCTATTTTTGCACACCGAGGCAGGAGTGTATTTTATCAGCTTCAATTTGTTGGCATGCCTCCATGTTTTAGTATTAAATGTACACTGAAAAATGCCTGAAATGGGCCTACATATAACCTTGCAAGTCTGAATGTGCTTACCCACCCTTCACTTTATGTGAACCAGGGAGACATTTCCTCAAGTTATGTTCTTGATGCACACTCAAGTCCTGCTTGACCACAGTCAAGTCCTTGATAGAGAGGCTCTTCCTCCTGTCTTTCAAGGTAATTCAGTCCTCTCCCATCTACAATTTCCATTTTTTTAAAATTTACCTGAAGAGGTTCACCCACAGTTGCTACAAGTTCGCTGAGACTGACTTGGAAATTGATCCTTCTCTGCGGTCATCCCAATTCTTTGGAGTACACCTCTGGCAGAATTTAGAGGCCTCACATCTTTTATGTGTTTTTTAAAAGCCCTATATAACATATTATCAATCACTTGTTTATTTCTTTATTATTTATTTATTAATTGAATTTATATACCGCCCTTTTCCCAAAGGACTCAGGGCGGTTTACAGCCAGATAAAAACAAAATAAAAACAATTTTAAAAATCTGATTCAAATAGGCCGAAACAAAATTTTAAAACTATAATAAAAACCATAATAAGCCCCTATTAAAATTACTTTAAGACAGCCCTGCGCGGGAGAACAGAAAAGTCTTCAGCTCGCGACGGAAGGTCCGGAGGTCAGGGAGTTGTTGTATTCCTGGAGGCAGCTCATTCCAGAGGGCAGGTGCCCCCACAGAGAAGGCCTTCCCCCTGGGGGTCGCCAGTTGACATTGTTTGACTGACGGCACCCTGAGGAGGCCCTCCCTATGGGAGCGCACAGGTCGATGGGAGGCTATTGGTGGTAGCAGGTGGTCCCGTAAATAACCCGGTCCTATGTCATGGAGTGCTTTAAAGGTGATAACCAACACCTTGAATTGCACTCGGAAGACCACCGGAAGCCAGTGCAGCTTGCACAGGAGAGGTGTTATATGGGAGCTTCGAGTTGCTCCCTCTATTACCCGCGCAGCCGCATTCTGGACCAGCTGGAGCCCCCGGGTGCTCTTCATGGGGAGCCCTATGTAGAGAGCGTTACAGTAGTCCAGGCGGGAAGTGACGAGGGTGTGAGTGACCGTGCATAAGGAATCTCAGTCTAGGAAGAGACGCAACTGGTGTATCAGGTGAACCTGATAGAAAGCTCCCCTGGCAATGGTTGTCATATGCTCTTCTAAGGACAACCGTACATCCAGGAGGACGCCTAAGTTGCGGGCCCTCTCCATAGGGGCCAATGACTCGCCCCTAAAAGTCAGCGATGGAATCAGCTGGCTGTATCGGGATGCCGGCATACACAGCCACTCAATCTTGGAAGGGTTGAGTTGAAGCCTGTTCTTCCCCATCCAGAGCCGCACGGCCTCTAGACACCGGGACATCACTTCGATGGCTTCGTTGGGGTGGTTAGGGGTGGAAATGTACAGCTGAGTATCATCAGCATACAGATGGCATTGCACCCCAAAACCATGAATGATCTCACCCAGCGGCTTCATATAGATGTTGAACAGAAGAGGCGAGAGAACCAACCCCTGTGGCACCCCACACATGCGGTGCCTCGCAGCCGATCTCTGCCCTCCTGCCAACACCGTCTGCGACAGGTCAGAAAGATAGGAGGAGAACCACTGAAGAATGGTGCCCCCCACTCCTAAACCCCCCAGCCATCGCAGCAAGATACCATGGTCGATGGTATCAAAAGCAGCTGAGAGATCTAATAGGACCAGGACAGAGGAACAACCCCTGTCCCGAGCCCTCCAGAGATCATCTACCAATGCAACCAAAGTCGTCTCCATGCTGTACCCAGGCCTGAAGCCGGACTGGAATGGGTCAAGATAGACAGTTTCATCCAGGTATTGGGGGAGCTGACGCACCACCACATTCTCAACAACCTTCACCACAAAACAAAGGTTGGAGACAGGATGATAGTTCGCTAAAACAGCTGGGTCCAGGGAGGGCTTCTTGAGGAGGGGCCTCACCACTGCCTCTTTCAAGGCGGTAGGGAAGACATCAAGGAAGCGTTGACAATTCCCGTAGCCAGCCTCGTGTAACCTCCTGTGTGGCCAGTACCAACCAGAAGGAACACAGGTCCAATAAACATGTGGTCGCATTCAGCCTCCCCAGTATCCTGTCCATGTCCTTGGGAGCCACAGTATCGAACTCTTCCCAAATAATATCCTCAAGACCTACCTCCGTCATCCGTCCGAATCTATCCAGTCTGCGTCCAGACCATCCTGGATCTGAGCGATTTTATCGTGCAGATATTGTCCAAAATCCTCAGCACGCCCTTGCAGGGGGTCCTCCCATGCCTCCTGATGAAGGAGGGAGTGGGTCACCCCAAACAGGGCGGCTGGGCGGTTATCTGCCGATGCAATAAGAGCAAAAAAATACTCATGTTTTGCCGCTCTTATCGCCACTAGATAGGTCTGAATATAAGACCTTACTAGTGTTCAATCGGATTCAGAACGGCTGGCCCTCCATCCACTCTCTAGGCATCTTTTCCGGCGCTTCATCTCTCTCAGCTCCTCAGAATACCAAGGAACCAGTCAAGATCGGCATCGGGTCAGAGGCCGCAAAGGCACGACACGGTCCAAAGCCCCCGCCGCCGCCTTTTCCCAGGCAACGACTAGTTCTTCAGCCGAGCCGTGAGCTAGATCCTCAGGAAATGGCCCAAGCTCCATCAGAAACCTCTCCGGGTCCATCAGGCGCCTGGGATGGAACCAACGAATCGGGCCCGTCTCCCTGCGGTGTTAGATGGCAGTTCGGAAGTCGAGTTGAAGAAGCGAATGATCTGACCATGACAGGGGTTTGATAACTAAGTCCCCTAATTCTAGATCATTCAACCACTGTCCAGAGACAAAAATCAAATCCAGAGTGTTTCCCCTGATGTGAGTGGGACCATTAACTAACTAGGTCAGGTCCAAGGCCGTCATGGAAGCCATGAACTCCCAGGCCGCCGCTGATGCTTCACCGACCGACGGCAGGTTGAAATCCCCCATAACCGTAAGTCTGGGGGTATCAACCGCACCCCAGCTATCACATCCAACAACTCGGGCTGTTGATTTAATTGATTGCAAATCCAAGTTTAATTGTAAACCACCAAGATATTTCAATAGTTGGTAGTATACGTACATAAAACATGAATAAAGGAGACCAGAATAATATTTGCTGGTGAAACAACAGCCTCAAGATTTCTTTTTTAGTTTTTCTGTTGCCAGAAACAAAACAATAATTTTTCAATTGTTGTCATTCAACCAGAATACCTCAATGTGTTATACCCTGTAGCTTTTCTACTAGTTTCTGTCAGAACAAAATAGCAAATTTCTGCTTGTCACACACAACTCCTGCATAACTCCAATCTGACATCTTACCCGCCCAAAGGAATTATTCATTTAGAAAATTATTAAAAGGGACATGAAGTTGCTGTGGTTGGAACCCTGATTTTTCCAAATATTTTTTTGGTCAGAATCCACAGGGATGACATAATAATAAGAAACCAACATCCAAACTCATATCATGAGTCAAAGGGTCCCAATCTTACCAAAGCTTGTATTAAAGATTTAATCGTGCACCAAATTCTTTGTCAGTCTTCAGAAGTGGAAATAAATGCTTAATCTTAGTTCTGTTGGGCTCATGCTTTTTACAGAAATGGGCCACAAGGTGGTGTTAGGTCTGTTGGAATGTCAAAAATATATAAGAGCAGGAGTATATAAATATATGTTCAGTTGCTATATTCTTTGGTGAAAGTGATTATATTTTCATATAATGAAGATGCTGGTTTTTCATGAATGTGGTATCTTTGTTATTTGTATGTGGGATATTGTTATTTATCAATAACACATAGTACCGAGTTTGGCTGATCTGGCTAGTTCACCTTATCTTCCAAGCAGTTTTCCACACCGTTCAATATTGCTTTATCTTTAAAATGCCTTATGCTTTCCTTCCTACCATACCTATTCATTGAACAATTGGCCTTTGAATAGCAGGGTTTAAAAAAAAAAATGTTTTCCCAGAATGTGGCTCAGGCACACAATGAGAGCCGTCAAAATCAAATTTGATCATGGCATCTAAACTGTATAAAATGGGAGAAGAAAGAGAAGGAGGAGAAGAAAATTCATTTGCCTGAAGTCCAAACAATCGCTTTCTGCTCCTTTTTTTCCCTAAAGGAAAAAAAGTGCATTTAAGCTGCACTCTCTGAGAACATTCTGAGCACATTCCAGTGCAGCAAAGAATATTTGCTGCAACTACTGACGCCCAAACCCCAGTCTGCTAAATGAAGAATGACTGGCATTCAGAAAGCTCAGTATGGACACTATTCACTCAGCCACTTGTTTGCGTTGCCCTTTTCAGATGGAGTGTTTAGAAGGCACATACTGATTTTACTTGCCTGCCCCTTTCAAACTGACAACATATATTGTATGATATCATTCGGCTCACAGTATAAAGCATTCTGCCAGCAGCATTCAGAAAGTATCGACACACCAATTTACAGTCTTTAATTGCTCTATCAGAAATCAATCCGCATCGATTTGTCATCTTTTGGTGATTCAGAATTATTCCCTTCACAATATATTGCACTTTCAGCAGTCAAAGTGCACTCGGTGGCAAACCTAGATGGCAAGATCGCTTTTCAAGGTGTAATGGGAGGATTTCAACCCCACTTGCAAAATGTAATTGGGATAGATTCTTCTGGTGCTGTTTCAAATGCAAGCAGAAAGGTTGCTTGGGTGGAAGAAGACCCGGGTGCTTTAGCAAGCGAATATGAAAGGCTTCTGCTGAAATTATTTGGGGGGAGTGGGGTCCTTGGATAAGCTACACATTCCCTCAAGTTTTATTCTTCACCTGCAAAACTTTTAAAATAATAACATTGACCATAAGCCAGGGGTGAAATCCAGCAGGTTCTGACAGGTTCTTGAGAACCGGTAGCGGAAATTTTGAGAACCGGTAAATACCACCTCTGGCTGGCCCTAGAGTGGGGTGGGAATGAAGATTTTGCAATATTCTTCCCCTGGAGGAGGGTGGGAATGGAGATTCTGCAGTATTCTTCCCCTGCCATGCCCATCAAGACACTCCCACCAAGTCACACCATGACCACCAAGCTACGCCCACAGAACTAGTAGTAAAAAAATTTGGATTTCACCACTGCCATAAGCTCTACCTTGGTATGAACCTTTTACAGTTGCACATGGTGGGAAGCTTGTCTCAGAAGGTTCCATGAAGCCAGGAAGAAAAGTAGGAGCAGCATATCTTAAGTTTTTGAAAGACGGTTTGCAACTACCAGGCCTTCTTGTATAAAGCTTGGGGAAGGCCTGGGGAGGACAGGGATGAAATCCAGCAGGTTCTGGAGAACCGGTAGCAGAAAATTTTAGTAGTTCGGAGAACAGGCAAATACCACATCTGGCTGGCCCCAGAGTCGGGTGGAAATGGAGATTTTGAATATCCTTCCCCCAGAGTGGGGAGGGAATGGAGATTTTGCAGTATCCTTCCCCTGCCATGCCCACCAAGCCACACCCACAGAACCAGTAACAAAAAAATTTGGATTTCACCACGTGGGGGAGGAGGAAGCAAACCCTCCAAAACTTCCCCTTCCCTGGCTACAGCTCTGTTTTTTATTTTACTAAGATTACCAAAGAGTTAATATTTTACCCGAATGAAGGCAAATATACATGTCTCAGGATAATGTTGTAAGATCCAATCTGGCTCGGTCATTGGGACCAAAGGTTTAGTTTTTATCCTTCTGAGTTTTCGGAGTAGTGCTGGAGCCCATCCTCAGGGAACTTCTCTCTACCGGAATATGTTAATAGTTAATTAACATTTTTAATAGTTAATGTTTTCTTTTAAAAGTCAAACATGTCAAGGGGCCAATTTGAGATTATGACAAGATCATGGTTCCCTAGTAGCTCTCTGCTGAGAATTCATCAATATATGAAATTGCAAATCCAGCAGGAAGAATATTTTTTCCCCAGTCTCCATGTTCCCAGCTGCAGGGGGAAGAGAAACAATGGAAATCACTCTCACCCACTGCATCTTTTCCACTGGAGAGTCCAACCCCATGGAGAGGCCCTATGGGCAGGATCAGTATTCCTCCTCCTCCTCCTCCCTCCTTCTCTTCCAAATGCCCCAATGAGATCCCCCTTGCATTTTTAGCAAAATTACCCAGCAGTAACTGAAAATCTTTTTAATGTGAACCGCTCTAATCTTGATTGTAGAAAATATGACTTCAGTAACAGAGTTATTAATGCCTGGAATGCACTACTTGACTCTGTGGTCTCTTCCCAAAATCCCCAAAGCTTTAACCAAAGACTATCTACTATTGACCTCACCCCATTCCTAAGAGGTCTGTAAGGGGCGTGCATAAGAGCACAAATTTGCCTACCGTTCCTGTCCTAATGTTCCCTTGATTGTATCCAATTCTTATGGTTATTTCATGCTTATACTTATATATACTGTTGTGTTTGACAAATAAATAAATAAATAAAAATAAATAAATAAAATAAATGTTCTTTCTGTTTCTCCATGTTTCCTTTTCTCTGGTCTGATCCCCCTGCTTCCCCACTGTAGAGCTTGTTCTCACCCTTTCCATAATTCTAACAAATATTGGATGCATTTCTTATTTAATGTAATTTTCATGCAGCCGTGGAGGTTCATAGTGTTTGGAATGTGTGTTTACAGAAAGTGACAGATCATTAATCCAAGACTCTCTCTAGGCGTGACCTCAGTTACAGGCTCGATGACAGTAATTTCTCAAGACTTCTGACTTCTCATCACGATGTTCCTTCTGCTTGTACAGTTGGTTGCACCTAATAAACTACATGGTAATAACCCATCTATGTAACTTTGTCCTCTAAATTGATGTATAATCTGTCTAAGAATGACAATTCTTTTTCAGACACCCCCTGACAAAATCAGTAGAGTTTAAAGGCGGTATTGCTGTTTGGTTGTCCACATTTAAATATTTCATTACATCCGAACATTTTTATAGTTCTTTATATTATGATATAAAATCTTCTCTGAGTAAGGTATTCTATCGGGCATCATTGACAATTACTGAAAGAAAACAAAAGAAAATGGAATGCTTCTTGTTCATATTCTTTGCTACTGTGTAATTGCTTAGTGTTCAGTTACAAGAATGGGAAGAAGTGTCAGATGCAAAATAAGGGATTTGTGAGGAAACAATAACATTTCAGAATTAAGAAACTCAATCTGAGAATTTATCCATTAACACAAAATTCCATTCCTCATTTACTTCCATCTCAGTAACCTAATTTAGGAAAGGAGAGATTTCTTGTTAATATTGAAGCTTTTAAATGAGAAGTTGGAACGTATTTTGGATTATCCGAGGATCTAGTAGTAGAACCTGGGTTATCTTCTATTAACCCTCAGCCCGTGGAGTTTTAGGTTTACATCTTGTGAGGTTTCAAGATTGAGTCACCAAAATCTCTGTCTGAGAGAGGCTTCTGAGTCAAAACACCACGGTACCTATTTCATGTGCTAAAACTCTTCTGGCCTAACCTTGCCTCCTCTGTCAAAGAAATTTCCAGGATAAAGATACTAATTTAGCCAATCATGATCACTAGTTTTTCACAATCAGATTTCCAACAATAACAATCAGATCACATTTATTTAGACATGTTTAATTTTATTTATTAGGTGTTTATCCCATCTTTATTACTTTATGAGAAAGCAATGGACATACCTAATGCTCCTTCCTCCTCCTATTTTCCCCACAACAATAACCCTGTAAGGTGGGTTAGGCTGAGAGAGTGTTACTGGTCCATGGTTATGCAGCTGGCTTTCATCCCTAAGGGAAAGTTAGAACTTATAGTCTCCTTGGTTTCTAGGCCAGCATCTTCACCATTACACCAAACTGGCTCATGTTAACTCATAACGTAATAGTGGAAAAAGAAGAGGATAACAGTAATGAACGGTAATGAAGTTATGCAGGAGTTATTCAGAGAAAATAAAATACTACTCGGTTCTAAGAAAGAGGAACCTGTGAGACAGAAAATCAAAACAACCCTCCTTCATTTTGCTTGTTATAAAAGGGGACACTGGAAAACTGACAGTCTTCCAAATTATATGCTACAACCACCAAAATTCTGTAATCCTTACAATGTTTGTATCCTGACCCCACCTGCCTTAAAAGGCTGACCACTTAATTTCCTAAGAACCCCACACCTGCCTGGTGGAGTTTTTTCTCCGCCTCCCCCTCAGACCAAAAACCTGGAAGTCAATGTAAAGAAGGCCTTTTCATAATGAAAGCTTTAATTCTAGGCTTTGTGTTCCCGACTGCATTTGTATGTGGAGTCCAAGTTAACGGATGACTAACAGGCAATAAATTACTCTGTCCATTAGTCAACAAATGAAGAATGGAGTTGGTTGTCTTTTGTTTTTAAATCCCCAACTCCAATTCCACTGAGAGAACTAACCTTATGAAGGAAAGAAATTCCAGGCGTGATCATGAGAATCCGATGACCTGATGCCACTTCTATGACTATTGGCTGCCGTGTTGCCAATCCTATCCTCAGATACTCAAGTTAGGGCCACCATTATAGGCTGCATAAAAGAATAATTGACTGCTACATGGCAGCAAGTTTTCTGTATTTCTCTGGTGCTGCTTAGAGATTTTTGGGAGCTCACATGTAATATCCCAACTAAATATTCATAGAGGCACAAAGGGTAGTGAATGGGAAAGATGTTTCTCACACTATGAGTTGCAGGAGGTTTGGCTGATGCTGCCAGATAGCAAAAAGCTCTTCTGGAAAGTAGATAGTTTCTTGATTTCCAGGGGTGTGCCTGGCATCTAGAATGTCTTCTCCAAAACTGTGATTCTTGGAGCAAAATTGGGATGTTAGGCTAATCTTTCTGTTTGGAGGTAGCTTTAAACAGCTGTAAAATAGAGAGAAATGACGCAATGAGAATTATGCTTGGAGGAAAGCCCTCTACAGACTGGTGCTTGCATAGAAGATATATGGGGGAAGAGAGAATCTGGGAGAGAGAAGGCGGTCGTATGACCAACCAGAGAATATTGATATGATCAACAGGAGACTTGGCTGTGTAGAGACAAGCAAAGAAAGCTAAGCAAGACCATGAAGCAAAAAAAAAAAAACCCTGTCCTTCTGCCAGCTGTCAGTACATCAATTGCCCCCAGGGGCCACAGGCTTATAAACTGCAGGAAGCCTATGCATTCCACTGTTGACTTTTAGCAACAGGTCATGATTCTTATTACTTCAGAAAGGTTCTTTAAAATATATATTAATAGTGGGGGCTCCAATTTTTTTAGTAGAGCAGTTGTTCAGCTCAGGAAGTTACCTCTTGCACAAAATGATAATTGGCATCAGTATACTTTATATGTGATATGATTTCTCTCAGTCAGAAAACAGAATTCCATGGTTGTCTTCATGTATCACTCTTGGTTTTGCTTTCAATACGGATAGTCAGAATCAGAATCAGAGTAGAGCTGGAGGGGACCTTGGAGGTCTTCTAGTCCAGCCCCACTCAAAGAGGAGAAGCTATATGTAATGTATTTTGAACTTTGAGAGGGAATTTTGGGCGGGAAAATTACACGTTGCTGATTGGTTGAAGCCTCAACCAAAAGAGTATTTAAAGAGGGGTTTTTGCCGGTTGTGTTAGCTGGGGTCACAATAAACTAAAGAGCTGTTGCCACTCACTGGTCTCCTGCCTCTTCATTGCCCGAACTTAACATTGGCGACGAGGATGGGATCTTGAGGCAGTGAGATTGAAAGAAAGAGCTGAAGGAACCAGGAATTCAAAAAACCCAGCCAGTTCTCGAAGGCGGAGAATAGCGATGTCCAGCTACACGCCGCCAGCGCCATTCGACCCAGCCAAGGAGAAATGGGGGTCGTACATGGCTCGCTTCGAGTGTTTCCTCGAAGCCAACGAACTTCAGGGAGTCTCGGACAATCGGAAGCGAGCATACTTCCTGAGCCACTGCGGTCCAGAGGTCTTCGATACGGCGGAGTCACTCTCAGAGCCAACGCCGGTACAATCGGTACCGTGGCAGACACTACAAACAACACTTCGAGCGCACTACGCACCGGTACCCTCAAAGTTCGTCCAACGTTTCGAATTGAGGCAACGGGTACAGCGAGAAGGCGAATCAATAAGTGTGTACATGGCCGCATTGAGGAAAGCCGCAAACCACTGCGAGTACAGAGATTTGGAGGATTCCTTACTCGAACAACTCATTTGTGGGGTCAGGGACATCAGACTACAAAGGCGGCTGCTGTCTAAAAGCAACCTGACTCTAGCGATAGCCCTGGACGAAGCCAGAGCTCATGAGATGTCCACCAAGGCGGCGGAGACCTTGCAAAAGCCAAACGCGCAGGGTGCCGGGACAAAGACTACACCGGTCCACAGTGAGGAAGTCCAGGCCGAATCGGAAGGTGAGGAAGAGGAAGAGGTGTTCCACACCGGGAGGCTGGAGAGAGGTGACCGGGACGAATGTGTGAGTTGTGGGGGGCAACACCAACGGCAAAACTGCAGATTCAAGGACGCGGTTTGTCGGCGGTGTGAAAAAAAAGGACACATAGCTCGGGCCTGCCGAGCCCCCCAACCTTCCCGCCAAAAATTCAAACCGACCAATCAGCGCGGGAGCAGCGAAGCGGCCCGGGATTGGTCCATTTAAAAGGGCGGTTAAACCAGACCACTGTGAGAGTGGGCCACGCATCGACACGACTAGAGAAGAAAATATTTACCCAAGTCTACATTGAAGGGGTGCAGTGCCCCATGGAAGTAGACATTGGGTCGTCAATCACAATTATGTCCTGGGACACCATCATGAGAGACTTGCCAGCGATCGCTAAACGTCAGCTACAAACCCAGAAGCTGAGAGTGCAGGACTACCAGGGGAATCGGATCCCTGTTCGAAGAGCCACATCCGTCCAAGTCAAATATGGACAATTCACAAAGACCCTGCCGATCACCATAGTGAACGGAACTCTACCGGGTTTGCTAGGGTTGGACTGGTTCCGAGCTTTGGGCATGGGAGTGACCGGGGTCCACAGGAGCGACGTCATCCTCAGAGACAAACTACTGAAGGAATTCGAGGATTGCCTGGGCAAGAACGTGGGGACCCCTATTTCTTTCAACCTCGACCCCCAAGTCGCTCCCATCCGGTTAAAGGCTAGGAGGGTTCCATTCGCCCTAAAGCCTAAAATTGACCGAGAATTGGACAAGCTAGTAAGCCAGGGAATATTAGTCCCCGTCGACCATGCAAAATGGGAGACACCCATAGTAACCCCAGTCAAACCGGACGGTTCGGTCCGAATTTGCGCTGACTACAAAGCAACGCTTAACAAAGCATTGCAGAAAAGTGCATACCCCGTTCCAGTGGTGCAACATTTGCTACACTCATTAGGGCAAGGGCAGGTCTTCGCCAAACTCGATTTGGCCCAAGCCTACCAGCAGCTACCTGTAGATAGCAGCACAGCTGAGGCGCAGACAATTGTCACGCACCGTGGGGCTTTCAAATGTACGCGACTCCAGTTTGGAGTTAGCGTGGCCCCAGGGCTCTTCCAGAACCTAATGGAGCGATTATTACAGGGCCTGCCAGGAGTGGTACCATACTTCGACGATGTATTGGTATCAGCTGAAAACTTAGAGGAACTCAGGGTAAAACTAAGGAAGGTGTTGGGCATTTTTAGGTCTGCGGGGCTTAAAGTTAAGCTCAACAAATGCCACATTGGGGTGAAATCTGTAGAATTCCTAGGATACCGAATAGACAGGGAAGGGATCCACCCCACGGAGAGCAAGGTACGGGCCATTAGAAAGGCCCCAGCCCCCAAAAATAAAACAGAATTACAGGCATTCTTGGGGCTTGTTAATTTTTATGCGGTATTCTTGAAGAATAAAGCAACAGTAGCCGAGCCGCTACATAAGTTGCTAGCAAAGAAAGCTGTGTGGTCCTGGGGCAGAGAAGAGGCTAGGGCATTTGAGGGGGTAAAAAACCTTTTGTCCAGCGATAGCCTCCTCATCCAGTACAATGGCACGTTGCCACTAGTGCTAGTTTGCGATGCTTCACCATATGGGGTGGGGGCGGTGCTCAGCCATAGGTTACCGAATGGAACAGAAGCCCCTATAGCGTATTATTCACGGACTATGTCCTCTGCGGAAAGGAACTACAGCCAGTTAGATAGGGAAGCGTTGGCCATAGTCTCCGGGGTTAAGAAATTCCACGAATACTTGTTCGGGCGAGATTTCGAGATAGTCACGGACCACAGACCCCTTCTAGGGCTTTTAGCGGGTGACCGCCCAACACCCGTGGCACTTTCTCCCAGGCTGACCCGATGGACTATTTTCCTAGCGGCATACTCCTACAAATTGCTCCACCGCCCAGGAAAAGACTTAGGGCATGCGGACGCTCTGAGCAGATGCCCTTTACCAGAGACAATTGAGGACCCCACCCCGGGGACACCCGTCTTACTAATTGACTCTTTGGACTCTGGCCCAGTCACATCCAAGCAGGTGGCTAGGGCATCTTATAGAGACATTACAATACGGACTGTAATCGGTTGGGTGCAAAGGGGTTGGCCCGCTGCGCCGGGCGAGCGTTTCAAAGACTTTGCGAAAAACAATCAGAACTGTCTGTTCAAGGGGGGTGTCTATTATGGGGGGATAGGGTAGTTATCCCAGAAAAATTACGCGAAAATGTGTTGGAACTGTTGCATGTGGGCCACCCAGGGATTGTGCGGCTGAAGAGTTTAGCGAGGAGTTATGTATGGTGGCCCTTAATGGATAAGGACATCAGCGACAGGGTAGGGAAATGCCAATCCTGCCAAGAGTCGAGGTCGCTACCCCCTACAGCCCCAGTTAGAGAGTGGGAGAAACCCCAGGGGCCTTGGTCCAGGATTCACATAGATTTTGCGGGGCCGTTCCATGGGCAGACCTTTTTAATTGTAGTAGGTGCCTACTCAAAATGGTTAGAAATAATCCTCATGAAAAGCACCACGGCCAAGCAGTAATCACAGTCCTAAGGCATCTATTCGTAACACACGGCCTGCCCGACACCCTAGTCTCTGACAACGGCCCGCAATTCACGGCAAACCAGTTTGAGGGGTATTTAGCGGGAGAGGGCATCAGACATGTCCTCTCGGCGCCTTTCCACCCGGCGACGAACGGACTTGCAGAACGTTTCGTTCGGAGCACCAAGGAAGCGCTATCTAGGATAAGTCCAGGCGACTGGCAAACGAAAATAGACACTTTCCTGGCCGTCCAACATAGGACCCCTTGTGTAACAACTGGCCGCAGCCCAGCGGAACTCTTAATGGGCAGGAAACTCAGGTGCCCACTAGACCGACTAAACCCAACTTATACCCCAGACGGGTACAAGGGTATTCAAGGAAAAACCAGGGAAATGACAGTGGGTGACCCAGTATGGGCACACAACTATAGCGAGGGCCCAACATGGTTAAAGGGGGAAATTCTGGGCATAACCGGACCCAAATCATACATAGTAGACATGGAGGACGGCCGGGTATGGAAACGCCACATAGACCAGTTAAGAAAACGTATACCAAACAAACTAGAAACCAAACAACCAGGCCCTGACTACCAATTGTTTGAATCTGCAGCTGACTCAAACCCGAGGCGAGCGGAGGACTTATCTGATTCCGATGAAGTCCAGCGACGCCAACCGGTTCCTCCTGAAGGCAACAGGAACGACTCAGCCAATAATCCAGGGCCAGACAGCCTAGAGGAGGAGCTGGGAGGAACAAACAGTCCCTCCGACCAGCTCGACTCTCTCCCAGAGAATGAACTGCGTAGGTCAGAAAGAGTTAGGAGACGCCCTGTCTACCTGCGTGACTACGTAGAGAAATAGCATGTAAATATTATGTAAATAGAGGTACAAAGCATTCTGGGAGGGAAGGAGTGTAATGTATTTTGAACTTTGAGAGGGAATTTTGGGCGGGAAAATTGCACGTTGCTGATTGATTGAAGCCTCAACCAAAAGAGTATTTAAAGAGGGGTTTTTGCTGGTTGTGTTTGCTGGGGTCACAATAAACTAAAGAGCTGTTACCACTCACTGGTCTCCTGCCTCTTCATTGCCTGAACTTAACATTATACCATTTCAGACAAGTGACTTCCAGTCTCTTAAAAACTTCCAGTGATGAAGCAGCCACAACGTCTGAAGGCAAACTGTTCCACTGGTTAATTGTTCTCACTCTTAGGAAGTTTCTCCTTAATTCCAGGTTGCTTCTCTCCTTGAATAGTTTCTATCCATTGTTTCTTGTCCTGAGCTCTGATGTTTTGGAAAATAAATTGACCCCCTCCTCTTTATGGCAACATCTGAGGTATTGGAATAGTGGTATCATGTCCTCCCTAGTCCTTCTTTTCTCTAGACTAGCCAAACACAAATCCTGCAACTGTTTTTCATATGTTTTAGACTCCAGGCCTTTAATCATCTTAGTTGCTCTTTGCATTTTTTACCAAAATCCTTGATTTATGACTTAGCTATTCAAAGTGGACCTGTCAAAAGTTACTTACTGCTCTGACCCAGCCTTTGCAAGTAGTGATAAGACATTTACTTGTCAGTAAAGCAACCCCTTTTTATAACAGGGCAATAACGATCTTTTATTCACATGGATAAACCCAAATCATACATAGTAGACATGGAGGACGGCCGGGTATGGAAACGCCACATAGACCAGTTAAGAAAACGATACCAAACAAACTAGAAACCAAACAACCAGGCCCTGACTACAATAACGCAAGGCTAGGCCCTGGTCGTTCTTCATGATGACTGCTTAATGGCCTGATTCTTTCTGGTGATTGATGTGGTTTGTTTCATTTTCCCGTATAGGAAAGAAATGCCTGCTGAACACTGCCAACTGCATATGTCACCACAAGTGGCTTTCTCTGACCGGCAGTACTGCCAATTTCAGCTAGATGAAAGATGGCGATATACACAGTAGGGACTTTAAACAGCAGAGATACATGTTTCCTGCAACCAGCTGAAATCAGAAATAAAAAGACCTTTCCATACAGAACTAAATGTTCCCCATGAACAACTGGCCGCAGCCCAGCGGAACTCTTAATGGGCAGGAAACTCAGGTGCCCACTAGACCGACTAAACCCAACTTATACCCCAGACGGGTACAAGGGTATGCAAGGAAAAACCACGGAAATGACAGTGGGTGGCTCAGAATGGGCACACAACTATAGCGAGGGCCCAACATGGTTAAAGGGGAAATTCTGGGCATAACCGGACCCAAATCATACATAGTAGACATGGAGGACGGCCGGGTATGGAAACGCCACATAGACCAGTTAAGAAAACGATACCAAACAAACTAGAAACCAAACAACCAGGCCCTGACTACCAATTGTTTGAATCTGCAGCTGACTCAAACCCGAGGCGGCGGAGGACTTATCTGATTCCGATGAAGTCCAGCGACGCCAACCGGTTCCTCCTGAAGGCAACAGGGACGACGCAGGCAATAATCCAGGGCCGGACGGCCTAGAGGAGGAGCTGGGAGGAACAAACAGTCCCTCCGACCAGCTCGACTCTCTCCCAGAGAATGAACTGCGCAGGTCAGAAAGAGTTAGGAGACGCCCTGTCTACCTGCGTGACTACGTAGAGAAATAGCATGTAAATATTATGTAAATAGAGGTACAAAGCGTTCTGGGAGGGAAGGAGTGTAATGTATTTTGAACTTTGAGAGGGAATTTTGGGCGGGAAAATTGCACGTTGCTGATTGGTTGAAGCCTCAACCAAAAGAGTATTTAAAGAGGGGTTTTTGCCGGTTGTGTTAGCTGGGGTCACAATAAACTAAAGAGCTGTTGCCACTCACTGGTCTCCTGCCTCTTCATTGCCCGAACTTAACACCATCTGATCCTGGTGGGAAAGTTTTCATGGAAGAAAGGCCTTGAATTAAACCTTAGATCCTGTGGTCTCTGATGCTGTTTCCTTATGAGTCTTCCAAAGGCTCAGAAGCTGGCCCGTGCTCTCCCTCAACCTCCTCCTCTGCCTCTGCTGCTAGCTCTGCTCTGCTGGCAGCCAACGGACCACAACACTTACAGCCAGTTTTGAAGTTACACCACTACAGGGCCCCTGTAGTCATTCGCCCTTATGACCAACTGCAGGGTTGCCCAATGCTCCACTGCCTCTCACTCCTCCATCCTGTTCCACCAGATTCTTGCAGGCCTTGAGCCTGGTATCAGTCCAGCCAATCAACTAGCCAAGGGCTCAGTGGCTCCTGGTGTGCAAAAAGCTGTTGCAGCTTGCAGGATTCGGCCTGTTCCTCAGCCAGCTCCAAGACCCAGCAACACCCAATTTACCTTTCTGTTTTTCTGCAGCTTCCGACAAAGGCACCCCACTGATGCGAGGCTCAACTTTCCTACAAGGCAGCCTTGTGGAGGCCCCCTGCCATTCTGCAAGAAGATGCTATTCTCATGATCCTTTGGAAGGCTTCATTTTTAAGGAGGCTCCATTTAGGAGCCTTCATTTTGGAGGAGTTTGCAACTAACTTCAGCTCTAGATCTGAAGTGCTGTTCAATTTCCTTCCTATGTCCCTGGCTGTAATCCAATCATTCTTTGTTGGCGAGTTCACTGTTTGTGTTGTTGCATGTTATCCCAACTATTGATGAATATATGGCGAGTGGGGAGGGCTCTTCTGTTTTTCTGTTTCTAGTTGAGACCAAAGCTTCTCTGTTCCCCTCCTTCAGTCTAAATCCCAAGGAAATACATCTTTTCTTGTTGCTTTATCTCTATGTTTTTGTTCAAATGATCTACAATATCTTGGTTATCCTTTTCACTCTTACAACACAGAAACAGATCATCAATATAAATCAAGATCTAGGTCCATCTCTTGTTCTTGCATCTGGCATCAATTTTGCCTTATGTGAATCACTCCTTAAGTAGCATTGATTTCCCTTTTTGCTTTTCCTAGCACACGCTCGGAAAATGCTCTTTTCCGGCTTGCACACAACTCTTTCTTTTCCAGGTGCTTTGAATCCTGCTGCTTCTTGCATATATATGTCTGCCTTCATGTCTCTGCACAATGAAGCTGTTTTGACCTTCAGGTGTTGAACATATCTTTCTTTTCAAACAGCAACTCTGAGAAGCATTTTATTGATATGTGTTTCACCATACAGTAGGTGTAAAGGTTTTCATTCAAGTCATATACATCTTTAGCTTCTTGCCATTGGAGTAAACTGTACCAATGAGAGTATCCATTGTTCCTTTTTATATCCGAATTAATTGTGAATTAATTGTGAGGGTCGATGTTGTATTCTTGTGAAGAGATTCGGTATCTTCTCTCAAAGATTGCAGCAACTTCTTTCTTTTCAGTGTCTGTCATTTCTTCAGAGTGTTTCCATGGAAAGATTGGAATCATCTCCTGTCTGGTAAAAGAGGAAATATTTTGGGTACTACCTCTTTTCTTGACTTTACATGAGAATCTTACGTCTGTCTCAGGATCTTCACCTACCTTGCTGTAGCTCCATTTCTATGTCTGAGTCTGTATTGAGGGTCACAGTTTATACAGGTAATCCTACGACCACAATGGAGCACAAAATTTCTATTGCTAAGGGAGTCATTTGTTAAGTGAACTTTGCCCCATTTTATGGCCTTTATTGACCCATTTGTTAAGTGAATCATGCCAGTTGTTAAGTTAGGAACATAGTTGTTAAGTGAATCTAGCTTCTCCATTGAGAAGAATTCTGACCTTTGCTTGTCAGAAGGTTGCAAAATGGGATCACTGACCCCAGGACACTACAACCATCATTAATATGAACCAGTTGCCAAGCATCCAAATTTTCTTCATGTGACCATGGGAATCCTGCAATGGTCTAAAACAAGGGTGCCAATCTCGCGGCATCAAGTTGTCATCAAGTGACTTTTCCCCCCTTCGCTAAATGGGAGTGGGCGTGGCCAATGTATGATGCATCCGGCCTGTGGGCTGCGGGTTTGACACCCCTGATCTAAAGGGTGAAAAATGGTCATAAATAACCTTTTTTTCTGTGCTGTTGTAACTTTGAACAGTCTGTAAATGAACTGTTGTAAATCGAGGACTAACTATATCTATTGTGAATGCTGCTTTCCCTTGAGTTTTCTAAGTGAATTTCTGATATTTCATTAATTTTTTCCCATCATCTCTCATTAAAGTATGAGAGATATTTTCACTTTCTTTGTGACAGGATCAAGAATTATCTGTCCTTTGCAGCCGATTTTATCTCTAATGAAGATGGTCCTTTCAATTCTGTGATCAGCTTGCTTTTCTTTGCTTTTGGATATATAAGAATATGCTTTTGCTTCACATTTTGTTTGGCTCCATTCTGTTAGTATTGCCTCTTTCTCTTTTATAGGCACTGTAGCCTCTTTTGAAAGTAATGGCAGTCATGATTGCCTCATCTCAATATTGTTTCGGCAGTCCAGCCTCTGGTAGTATGTTTTTAGTCATTTCCAAAGCTCTTTCTGCCATATCATATTGTTCTGGGATATAAATAATTATTTCCTCATTCTTAGTCAGGTCAGAAGCCAGAAACTTGAAAAGATTTGATCTTCCCTCTTTCTCAGAAAAAGCATTTAAATTGTTTACATTTCTTTCATTTTATTATTGTGCAGTTCTTCCCCTTCTGTCCCTGCCTCTTCTCTTCCCTTCCTTCCCTTTTTTCCCCTTCTTTCCTTCGTGGCTGAATTAGAAAAGAGTTTTGATGTTATAATTCAAATATTCCTAATTTTGTATGCATACACAACCATTGTTTTATTCCTTTTTGTAGAAAGAAATATTATGCAAAGCATAGAAAAGTAACAAGTAGTAATAAACCAAAGAAATTATAGGTACAGCAGAAGAAAGAAATGGAAGTAAAGTTACATCTAGTTTCTACCAAATCATTCACTGTAATCCTTCATAATGGCTACCTTGTAAATGAGCCTTGTGTTCACTATCTCCACGAACCACTTAATATTTTACATTAGCCTTTCTTTTTATTAGAAAATTGCACTGGAGAATTCTAGGAGCTGTACATTTCAGTAGAGAAAGAAATTTCAGTTTGTGTACAGAAACCAGGTTGTGGGAATTCACAGTTTCCAGAATGGTATAATCTAGTTTTTATTTTTTTTAAAAAATATCAAAATCCCTATACATTGGTGAAATGCACACATACATATACGTACATATATACACACACACACACACACACACACACACACACACACACACACACAAACACACATACGTAGTGTATATCAGAGGTGAAATCTACTTACCTTCCCTACTGGTTCGGAAGTGCACGCGCTGCATACATGCATCACATGCGTGCGCGGACCCTCTGTGCATGCGCAAACCCTTTTGCCCATGCGCAGAGGGTAAAAAACAGGTTACTTCCTGGTTAAAACCAGGAAGTAATGACCGGGCGGGTGGCCGGAGCCTTGCGCTGTCATTGCTACCGGTTCTCCGACCCCCCCCCCATCGCTACTGGTTCAGCCAAACCAACCCAACCCAAACCAGTAGCATTTCACCCCTGGTGTATGTAAAATCATGTATAGGGCACCAACAGAGTTACCCTATGGTAAGATGGGCAGCCAATAAATTTAATTAATTAAATATCAGTAAATAATTCTATTTGGGGGAATTGCTTACAAAAATAAAACTATCAAGGAAAATATGTACATGTTAGGAGAAACATATACAAAAATGTGTACATAGTTTTCTACATTCACCAGCTAGACAGTGAGCTTTGTGGGCTACCAAGAACTTGGGGCATGAGTTTTCCTGCAGTAGGTTCACTATTTTCCCCACTGGTTCCATTTGGATTCTATTGCCAAAGTTTTTAAGGGAGCACCCCACATAGGTTCCAAATTCATATTTCAGAAATATTTTTTCCGCAACTAGAAGTTGGGGTAGGAGGATTATTTTTAAAGTCTTTCTTTCTGTTTCCTTTCATCTTTTCCAGCATACCCTGCTGTGATGTGTTTAAACAACCTCTTTTTTAAAAAGCTCCCTTTTTATTTTTTGAATAAGCGGGTAGGCGTTTCTTCACGTTATAGTGCTTAGAGGAATTTTCATGATTTTAGCGGAGCCCGTTCACATTCTTGTCATTTTGGCATATTTTAACGTCCCTGGCATTTGTTTGAGAGGAGTGGGTGGGAGGGGAAGGGGAGGCTTAATAGGCTGGTTGGCTTTGTCTGGGTTTGTGCTGCAGTGCTTTTTCTCCCATAATGATTCTGCTTTGCTTTGCTTTCTGGTCTTTTGTTCTACCTTGGCAGGCCTGTTCGCAAATGAATTAAGCATATATTACTTAAGCCAATTTTCTCTCATACAAACTAGATATTACTGATTTGTGTCTGACAATGGAAATATTTAAAAAAGAGTCCAAGATCAGGGGACATGCCAGACAGTTCTAACATTTCTGTGGCATGATGCCTTAAAAGTGATACACCTGACTTCTAGTTCTTCAGTTAAGAAGAAGCAATGGTTCAAATGGACATTCACAAAGTGTAAGTAAGGGGGGAGGATGTTGGAGATATGCAGTGATGTCCAAATGTCCAGTGATGTTGTACAAGTGTGACCTCCCTGACTTTACCCCAAAGGTCAAACCTAATTACAATTCTTTGGAGTCAAGTCTGCAGACATTCTCAGTCATCCAGGTCATGGTTGTCCCAAAGGCTAAAGAAGCTTCTTGGATGAGAAGCGAAACATCTTCAAAAACAAGAAAGTCCAGTTGCCTCTTGAAAAAGCACCTTTGGGTTCTTTGGAGTCATGACTTCCTTTTGCCAATCCTCATCTGATCAGAGGAGGGCCAGTATCTGGGTGAGGAGCTTGCTAGTCCAAACCCAAGAAAACAGCCCCACAGATAAACATAGGTTCCATATAACCTCTTAACACTGGAAATATTTTCTTTTAACACTCCTAATAGCAAAAGAACAAGAGTGGACAGAAAAGGGTGTTGTGATTTGCCAAAATACGGACCTAGCGAACATCATGGGAAATGGCAAGACAGTATTTGGAGGCCTAAGTAAAGGGAGACTTTAGCTACAAAGGGCTAGAAGAGAGCCAAAGAGAAATCAAGTTAGAACAAGTATATTACCTATTTCAAAAAAAGGGAGAGGGGGATACAATCCTATGAAAATCCATTATTGATCAAGATCTATTCTCATTTCTGGTTCCAAGTCATCATGTGTAACAGGAAAAAATCATATCAAACTGAAAAAGTTT
Organism: Ahaetulla prasina; assembly: GCF_028640845.1. Lineage (NCBI taxonomy): Eukaryota > Metazoa > Chordata > Lepidosauria > Squamata > Colubridae > Ahaetulla > Ahaetulla prasina. The sequence goes on from NC_080539.1 coordinate 147,677,969, forward strand.
TATTGCCTGGATATCCACAAAGACCAAAGAAAAATAGATTTATAATCTGGAAAAAAATAGATGTAGAAGAGAAGGCAGAACTGCAGTTTAGAGTCTTTGCATTGACACAAGAGTCTGGGTGGGTGAGTGGAACTACCCGCCGCCGCTGCTGCTACTGGTTTGCCTGAACCGGTAGCAACCCACCACTGATACAGATGTGGAGTTATGCACTTATTTGGGAGCACATGTTTTTAGTGGGAGTACACAATAGGAATATCACACATTATCATTAAGAAACAGTCTGAGATTGATCCCCTTGAATTCTGTTGATCCTCATCTAATGCCAAGTTGGTGCTGATTGTCAGTTAACTAGATTCTTGTGTATAGGCTTCAATATATTGTTACTGCTGCAACCTACATGAATAGTTCTGATTCTTTGCTCCTGACATTAGATTATGATGGGAAACACAAAGCAGCCTGAGATTTGAATGTTATATGAATTAAAAAAAATATTAAAGTGGAGAAATTAAAATGTCTTACTTTGGTCTCAGACAAAGGAGTAAAATATGAAAGACAGAAACAATGAGATGGAGGAGAGCTACCTCAAGATCTGATCAATCTCAGCAAATCTCAGTTTCTTAATGATAATGTGTGATATTCCTATTGTGCACTCCCACTAAAAACATGTTCTCCCAAATAGGTGCATAATTCCACATCTGTATCTGTGGTGGGTTGCTACCAGTTTGCCCCAGATTGGGTGAACCGGTAGCGGCAGCGGAGGGAGGCTCCACCCACCCGCCCAGACACTTCTGCACATGCACAGAAGCTTCTGCGCATGCGAGCGCCCACGTGTGAAACAGTTGCGACAGGATTTGAAACCCACTACTGATCTGTATATAGAGAAAAGTGCAATGATCTCTTGGGCATCCAAGTCAGAGCTGCTAGTCTAATTGGAAAATATTTCTGAATTGGAGACTAACTCAGTATAAAAACTGGCACCTCATACAAAACTCTCTCTGTATAGCGTAAGGTTGTGAATAGCCCAACCAAGATGCCATGTTCTGACCTGAAACAGAAATAAAACAAAATTCTATAAACAAATAATTGGAAATGGACAATTTGCCTGCTCAGAATTCTTGACCATTCAAGAGCGGGAGAAAAGAGGGTTTTTTTTATTGTTTGGAGGTTCATGGAAAGAAATCTCTGGAGAATGGACTCAAGGACACATGTCCAGTTCCAGCTGGACATATAAAGGGACTAATGACTTGTAGTGTATTTAAAATGTGAAAATAACAAAGCATTAAATGGGCTAGCCCTGGAAAATGATCTGAACCTCATGACTGAAAATGAAAAGCAGTTCATTCTGCTTTGTTGTGGCCATATTTTTTGTCATGTTGACAATATTAGTTTTACAAATGTATTTTTGAGCCTGCCTAAATCCTTTTGCAAATTCCCTGTGTTCCAAGGTGAGATTTAGCCTTTTTTCATATGGAAAAATAGCCAGTGGATTGGAAATTATTCTTCTTTCCCTTTTCTGGTTTTCAAAAAGCAATTTTCTTATTATTACCTAAATTAAATAATCTCGTGTTGCATATCAGACTGAAAGTAATTAAGGGATTTAATGCTATTTTAATCACCACTAGAAAGGACTCTTATGATTTTTAAAAAGTGTGTGTGTGTGTGTCTATTTGTGTGTGTGTGTGTGTATACACACACATTTTGGACTGAAGAATTCTATCACAAAATAGAAGAGTGAACATTGAAAAATAATTGCTTTTTGGGTCAAGACATACACATTAGTCAGCATCATCATTAAAATGTGAATATGTTTTTACACATTTCCTCTGCCTCTAGAGTAGCCCTAGAGAAGGTGTAGACTATAGAGGCTTAGAGAGCCAGACAGAGGTTGGATTTAGGTCGGGTTTGGGGACCAAATCAGCTATTATTTCCTTAAGAGTCAGCACAAAGAAAAGATACAGCTGCATTGATATTTAAGTTGCACCTATCTTGACTCCTAAGGCTATTTAAGAAAATCCTATCTGGACTGAGTCATTTTGGTGACAGATTGCAAGGTATTTGGTCCAGACTGAACATGGGGATGGTCCAACTGCATTTATTATCACTGGATGCTCAAGAATCCTCCGTTCCTCTCCTGGTACCTAGGCAGCTTGGCTTGGCTGAAAGCTCGTTCACATGAAAGGGATAGCAGATTGCTTGAATGAGAAATGTGACGATTTTAGAGAGTAGATATTTTCATTCACAAACTGATAGAGCTGAAAAGTCTACTAAGCGATATATACAAAGCAAAAATAATTCAGCTCTAGCTCGCTGATGAGCATTAAGGACTTGGACTAGGAGCAAAGAAACCTAGTCTATCCTTTGCCAAAGAAGCCAGCTGGGTGACCTTGGACCAGTCCTTCTCTCTCAGCTCAGCCAACCTCACAGGGTTGTTGTTGGGGAAAATAAGGAGCAAACATGCACTGTCTTAAGCTCCTGTATGAAACAGTGGGATATGATTTATAAATGTATACCTATAGCTTGCAAAGGGCAGCAAAGGTTCAACAAAAATAATAGTAAAAGATCCTCAGAATTAAATACATTATTCTAATTATCCCCCAATGTATAGTGACCAGACGTCCCGCTTTTTAATAATTTGTCCTGCGTCCCGCGGCATTTCAAAAAAGTCCTAATTTTTTTTTCACTCCCATTCTGAAAATGGGAGGCAGCAACGCAAGAGGAGGAGGAGGAGGTGGAGAAGGGGGAGTGGCGGAGAAGGGGGCGTGAGATCGCCCGCTGCCTGGAAGAGCCGAGAGGAGAGCCGAGCCTGCCTGGAAGAGCCGAGAAGCAGCAGCCTCTGCTCCTCCTCCTTCAGGCAGGTGGCAAGACTCAGCGCGCAGGCGCAGCCCCCCCTCCCCCCGTTTTGGTGTCCCGCTTTGCCATCACTGAAATCTGGTCACTTTACCCAAATGGTTTCCATTTTTAAATTATCCTCACTAAACGAAACAAGACCAATAGATAGTGGAAGGGAGGGAGGGAGAGATATGGGTGTCAAGGTTCCAGAAAAACCTCTTCTGCATAAAAAAAACTCAGAAGCCATTGTCTTTCAGAGTTCTTTACTAGCATGAGGAAACTGGCACACGATGAGTGAAATTCCAAAACTGAACTTCCGGATTCTTTTCCCAGTTATACAAACCCCAAGAGTCCCACCCCCCTGACCCCTTTGATGGTCACATGGTCCCACGTTCTCCCAGTTCATTCGAATATTTTCTCGCCACTCCTCCTGCAGATGTGAACACCATCCAACCTTGACCGCTTGAAGAATGTTACCATACCCCTCAACCCCCCTTCTTCCCCTCAGGGGAAAAATGTGGCAGCGTCTGGAACCCTAAAGTCTAGTATGGTTTCCAGGCCTGACAATGGGGGAGGACAGAAGGAAGTGGAAAAGATTTTACAAGTTGGTTTAGAAATTGAAACTACTTACTGTCTTTGTTTCCTTTTCCATTCATCTCAAAATCCAAGTCTTGTTTGTGATGGGATTTCTGAAATCTACAATACGGGACCCCAGTCTACATTTTCACAGCAAGTGGGACCCCTAAAATAAAAAGCAAAGAAGGTAATGATTTTTCCAGGTTTTTCTCCACAGATGGTACAGAAATGAAAGCTGTTCTATAAAGCTCATTTGGCAGCTAAACAAAAAGGGATTTTCTGCTTTATCCCTGATTAGTAATGTGAAAAAGTTTTATGACCCAGCTGCTGCTGAGAAGTTTAGTATTGTGTAATTATCTGAA